>NC_051154.1:63106515-63314015 GCF_013339745.2 Dermacentor silvarum | reverse complement strand
AATGCCCCTGGTGCGGGGCCACACCAACCCTATACCACATTACGTGGGAGTGCACGCTCCACAACATAGAACACCATGACATGAACACCACGAGGGAGCAATGGGAGGCACTACTGTCCAGCTCGGCCCTCGACGACCAGCTCAAGCTGATCCAGAGAGCAGAGAAGATGGCAAGAGCCAGCGGAGCCCTGGACTAGGGGCCCCGACCATTAGCGATGCCCCTTCGGGGCAAGACAAAACTCTATCTTTGTAATAAAGTTTATCTACTACTACTACTACTACTACTACTACTACTACTACTACTACTACTACTACTACTACTGCGTTGGCGTGGAAAAATCTCACCACCAAAAATTGTGAGAAAACAAGAAAGTGCAAACTTGGTGTTCTTACTACAGAAAATTTATTTCAATAAAAAAAAATACATTCCTGATTTTTTAAAATTAGTATTTTTTCTGTCTATGTTGAAAGACAGAATTTTTTCTTTATTTTAACAGAATTGGTCCCCATACGGTAAAATGGAAATTTTGTATCAGTACTATGGAGCGAAATTAGATTTGTTCGTCTCTTTATTAGCCTCAAATCAAATTTGTGTGCAGTTTGATCAGCTACGTAAGAATAGACAGAGCGATCTTAAATGCACAAGGTCTTAATTTATGAAAAATATACAGCTGCTTTCCCGGTGAGTCATACCGTACAGTGGCAACTCGAATGTGTCGAGTATAGTGCCGGGTGTTGTGTCACTCGGTGAGTGAGTGAGTGAAATAACTTTTATTAGAGGTCCGGCGAGGACGCGAACTCATCGCGCACCCGGCTAGTCCCACGTCGGGACCGGCAGGTCTAGCCCACCGGCCCGGTCGCGGGCACGCCGGACAGCCAGGATTTGCTTGTCTAGAGCGGGGCTACGCAGTAGCGAGTCCCACTCATCCTTGCTGAACTTGGAGTATCTCGACCCGCACTCCCAGAGCATGTGTGCTAGAGTGGAGGTCTGCCCGCAGGACGGGCAGGCGTCGTCGCGATATACGTCTGGGTAAACTTCGTGCAGAACTGCCAGACACGGATATGTGCCAGTCTGTAAAAGTCTAAGCGAAACAGCTTGCGCCCTATTAAATTTGGGGTGAGGGGTTGGAAAGACCCTTCTAGACATGTAGAAGAATTTTCTAACATCGTTGTGTCACTCGGTGTCTTGTCACATCTCATATGTTGTACGTAGCGTGCTTATCGAGACTTGTATGAGCAGTTACCACCCAGCATTTGACTCTTTCATGCACCGTGAAAGCTGCAGTCATTAGGGGAGTGAAAGTTACTCCCATAAGGAAGCAAGTCATGTAACTTTGTGTGTGTGTGTGTGTGAAATGACGGAATAAGCCAAAGATGGGGATGTTAGTGAAAGTAAAGAAAAAGTGATAAACAGAAAACGGAAGGAAACAGAAGAACAATTTTCTTTCACACAAGTTCTTTTACAGTGCAGTATTGACTTCCAGGTTAGCACCGCCTGATGCAGCAAGACCATCTGTGCCGCTGACTCTTTTAATTACTGCATACGTCAAAGTCCCCTGCAGCACTAATTAAAAAGCAAGACTTACGCGAAATACCACATTAGATGAGGCGTCACCTTGCTCCCGGCTCTTGTGACATCCTATTCGTAACTAAGCCGTAAGAAAAAGCCGCCGTTAGATGCAGCTAACGATGAGCTCCCGTCAAATGGCGCGCTCCTTGCGTTGATACACGAGTGTGAGACAAGCGCAACAGCGCAACTGTATCGAGATTGTGTTTCTCTACCGAGCCAGGCCATCGGGGGTGCCAGCAGCAACTCAACCTCGCGACCAGCAGTATTGGCCAACCGCCTCCCGAAGAAAAAGCAGCCGCGCGGACAACAGAAGCCACGTGTTCTAGCAGAGACAATTACGCCCCAGCCAGCCATTACCAGGTCCCCCGTCGGATTTCTTTGTTGCGCAGGGATACATGCTCCAGCCTGACAGGAAAAATCGATTCATCTTGACCCCGGTTTTCCCAACATTCGTTTCAATCAGTAACCGACAAGACCCGACCGAGGAACTATAGCAACGAATCGCCGACAAGGCGCTCGCTTCGGCTGCGGAAAGAATCCAGGGTCACTGCTACGGCACCGAGCACTTCCTCGTGCGCCTGCAGATGTAATTATTACTTAACGCTGCGCTGTCCCGCTATTATGATGAACGAGCATGACCGGTTCACTTCGACACAAGAAACTGTTAGGTTCACCATATAGCAGATGCGAAAAAATCTTCTGTGAGGGAAACAGGAGCCAGATCTAGTCAGCCGTGGCTTCGCAGCTGACGCTATAGGACAGCGCGTAAACTAAAGAAAACAACAGTGTACGCGCGTGCGTGCGAGACAGAGATGCGCACACGCGGCAAGCGCGCAACCAGTGGCTACAAAACAAAAAAAAAATAAAATTAAATTGTGGGGTTTTAAGTGCCAAAACCACGGTCAGATTATGAGGCACGCCGCAATGGGGGACTCCGGAATATTTTGGACCACCTGGGGTTCTTTAACGTGCACCTGAATCTAAGTACACGTGCGTTTTCGCATTACACGAACATTATAAAGAGTTGGGGTTTGTACATAGCAACAAGTCGGCCAGCATTGTCCGCAACCGCACGATAAACGTGCGGGCATCGGGTTTGTCACGCTGGACCTCCTACAAATATTTGGAACATATTCTCAGCAAGCGCCGACGGCTTCTTGGCCAACAATTTGGAAACAATACGCCCCACTGAAAAAGATGTTCAGAACATGGCAGCGCTAGTCGACGCAGGAGCTGCTCGGTTTGCTGTTAACTGTCGACTACAAAAAGCCCATTATATACTTGCAAAGTACGAATGGCTCAACAGGCTTTCGCTTTTACTGCGGCAACTGTAGAAGCTATAGGAAATAGGGCTTATGTGTTCTGCACGTCTATGCACCCGTCCGTGCACATGTTCAACCGCTGTACTGCCGCGTTCCCATGGCAACCACTGCTCGGAGTTAAAAATGGAATCTCAGAGGTGCACAGAAAGATGCGTTGTCCGCAACCGCACGATAAACGTGCGGGCATCGGGTTTGTCACGCTGGACCTCCTACAAATATTTGGAACATATTCTCAGCAAGCGCCGACGGCTTCTTGGCCAACAATTTGGAAACAATACGCCCCACTGAAAAAGATGTTCAGAACATGGCAGCGCTAGTCGACGCAGGAGCTGCTCGGTTTGCTGTTAACTGTCGACTACAAAAAGCCCATTATATACTTGCAAAGTACGAATGGCTCAACAGGCTTTCGCTTTTACTGCGGCAACTGTAGAAGCTATAGGAAATAGGGCTTATGTGTTCTGCACGTCTATGCACCCGTCCGTGCACATGTTCAACCGCTGTACTGCCGCGTTCCCATGGCAACCACTGCTCGGAGTTAAAAATGACCTGGACCTACAATATTTGGAACATATTCTCAGCAAGCGCCGACGCTTCTTGGCCAACAATTTGGAAACAATACGCCCCACTGAAAAAGATGTTCAGAACATGGCAGCGCTAGTCGACGCAGGAGCTGCTCGGTTTGCTGTTAACTGTCGACTACAAAAAGCCCATTATATACTTGCAAAGTACGAATGGCTCAACAGGCTTT
Source organism: Dermacentor silvarum (assembly GCF_013339745.2). NCBI lineage: Eukaryota > Metazoa > Arthropoda > Arachnida > Ixodida > Ixodidae > Dermacentor > Dermacentor silvarum. The sequence continues at coordinate 63,310,375 of NC_051154.1, read as the reverse complement.
CGCTTTTACTGCGGCAACTGTAGAAGCTATAGGAAATAGGGCTTATGTGTTCTGCACGTCTATGCACCCGTCCGTGCACATGTTCAACCGCTGTACTGCCGCGTTCCCATGGCAACCACTGCTCGGAGTTAAAAATGGAATCTCAGAGGTGCACAGAAAGATGCGTCGAAGGCGAAGGATGGAGTGGAGACAGTGGTGTGATGTGCTGTACCTGAAGGAGGGAAACTAGGCTCACCATGAAAGGGAGCTTAGGGCATAAGCCGGCGTCAAGTGTCTTCGGCTCTCAACACAGAATGCCGCCACGCAAGAGCAAGTCGCTCACGGAAAGGGCGTGAAAACTGCAAAACAAGGCAGAGGCGGAACAAGATTTTCCCGACGTATGTTGTGCCTCCAAAACGAATGTTCCCCTATCAATGTTCTCGTGCTAATATGGCGGCGCTACCGTTAAAGATGATGATGATGATGATGATGATGATGATGATGATTGGCAACCCCTTTGAAACGGGACGGGGACAAACAGACCCCTAGCCTGCTTGATTTAATCAGGTTTTAATACATATATCGCTATCTAGTCTTTTGCCTATCTGATCTCGGTCTTAACTTTCGTATTTAAAACCTCTATCACTATACTGCACCATTACATACACTTGCAATGACTCCGGTCCTATCAATCTCCTACCTGCTTTTCTTGCACCAATATTCTAATCGTCTCTTACTTATCTCGACTGCTGACCAGTTAATCCTTCTATCTTCTTTGAATCATAACGAATTCGGAAAGCGGACGCTTCCTACAGGTCTCATTGTGTCAATATCTTGACGTTCCTTTACGATGTACTCAGTCGCTTCCGGGCTTTTTTTTTTTTTTTTTTTTTTTTTTTTGCTGAATGCACGTACCTCATCCCGTGGCACATATTTGCTCCGGTATGTATTTGCCCTCAGGCAGCCAGCTCGGACCACAAATAGAAAGGCACTCCTCTTTGCGCTATCATACAGCTTTTCCCTCCTGATTCCTTTCGTGCTGATTTTGTAAATCTCCGTGCTCTTTTTTGTTCACATCCTTTGCATCCAATTTGCCGCCTCTGTTTCTCTCACTTTCTTCTTAATGATTCATGGGGAGGTATTCTGTAAATGTCCACCTGCATGTCCATTTTCTCTGCTGCTGAAGCGCTGATTGGCTAGGCTGGGGTACGCGTGAGAGGGAGACAGGCACCCCCAGCCAATCAGCCCTTCAGCAGCAGACTAAATGTTCATGTCCACTAGATGGACGCGTATAGGACATATTTAGAAACAACAGGGCACAAATTGTATGGGAATGCCGAAAATGTAATGAATTGGTGAAAATTCAACGAGTACTGAAACAAAGATATCCTCTGTCTCCATTGTTGTTCATGCTTTATGTTAAGGGAATAGAAAAACGACTGTAAAACAGTGACATATGGTTTGATTTATCGTACATGTGTAATGAACAAATGGTGCAAAAAAGGTCCCCGGCTGATGTATACTGACGACATAGGGCTACAAGTGGACGATGCAAGAGATTTACAGACACTTGCCAATATGTGCGGCAATGCATCGACATACTTAGGCCTTAAATTTAGCACAGATAAATCAGGAATTATGATCTTTAATGAGCAGACGAGTAATGACGGGGTGTCGATTCAACAACAAATCATGCCCATAGTCAAGCACTACAGGGTGTTTCAGTTAACATTGGCCAAACTTTAAAAATATACAAATGCTTCGTAGCTCGACCGAACCAAGGTGATCTTGTTTGCCGTCGCTTGTAGATACTCAGTTAATTTTTCGCAATTCACCTAATTAGATAATTAGTCTTAATTAATAAGCAACTTTTCAATTATTTTGATTAGATTAAAAGTGTCAATGAGAAAGTTGTAGAGCAGCATGAAAAACTCCCGATACAGCTTTCTGTTGCTCAATACGTGCTACATAAGTGTCTTTCCGAGCATGAAAGATGCCCGAGAATACACGCAAAGTGTCTCGAGCGGCCAGTAGCACGGCAGTTTTGCGTGTATTCGCGAGCTTGTGAAACATGCTTAGTTGGGCCTTAGTACGGATCTCGCTACGGCTTCTGTGCCCAAAAAAATATGAAACGGTTCTTATGTTGCCGAGTGGCGGTTTTTCTTTAGGAAGAAAGCGGCTCAGGGAAAGAAAGGCAGAAACGTCAATCAAAATCGAGCCAACTTCGTTGCTGGGCGAATAGCGACTTACAGCAATTGCCCATACGCATACCCATTCACCGTGCCATGAGAGGCTCTCTCAGACTCTCACTGTTTTCAAGAAACGCAGCAGTGGTCTGTAGTGTAGCTTCTGAATTCATTAATCTCAAGGTCGTACGTCGATAAGCAACCGGCATGAAACCTGTCCTAATTTCTTTGTGCGCTGTGAATGAGTTCAATATAATCACGCAGTTTTTAACGAGTGATGATGGATAATAATATGCGAATATTCAAGAAGTGCGCCAATGACGTGACGTCGGTTAGGTAGCGTCCATCCTTCTTCGCTGTGGCTTCGCCCCCAAAAAAGTACGCGTCATTACAAACTGGCCCAAAGCTTAGTTTTCTGGCACAAGGACAATGACAAACGCGTCAGCTATTGTTAATATTAATGTGTACCGAGGACTTGTGCATCGATGCTATAGGAAAAAATTTTTTTTTACAGCGAAGCTGTTAAGGGCTCAGTTTCCGATGGTCCTGTCGGCGTGTAGGGAAAAAAACCACCGCATATCCACGAAGTGAATGATGATGAGTGGGCGAAGCACCGGGGGATCATTCGGTTAACCGTGAATCCCCCGACGCCGGCAAGCGGACCCAGAGGCGGCGAGAGCGCGGGAAGCGGCGGCAAAACGCCGGAAGCGTTCTCTACCTGAGGTTGGTGGCGCCGATGCTCGGTTCAAGCGCGAGCTTCGTGAGCTCTCAGCTCCGGGTCCGCTTGCCGGCGTTTCCGTACTGCTGCAGCTTTGCGAGCCCTCAGGTCCGGGTCCGCATGCCGGCGTTGCCATGCTGCTGCAGCTTCGCGAGCCCTCAGCTCCGGGTCTGCTTGCCGGCGTTGCCGTTTTGCTGCAGCTTCCCGCGCCCTAGACTCCGGGTCCGCTTGTTGTCTGCATCGCCGTGCTGCAGCAGCTTTGCTAGCCCTCGACTCCGCTTACAGTTGAGCCGCCACTCTCGCCTTTTCATCCATAGCGGGCGCGCCGTTATCAGAAGCGAGCGTTATCATCCATGGCTGAAGAGAGAAAGAGAGCGCGCGCCGGGAACGAATGCCCTTGTGCACCGCAGCGCCCCTAGCGGACTCCATGCAAACCAGAGCTACGGACGAGAGAGAAAGAGGGCGCGCGTCGGGAACGAACGCCCTTGTGCACCGCAGCGCCCCTAGCGGTCTCCATGCAAACCAGAGCTACGGACGACGAGGAAGGGACAAGGCTCGGCCCTAAGGTGATTCGCCCCTAAAACTCTCATTGGCCGTATGCTGTATGCGCGAGTGAAAGCGCTTTCACGGGGAGCGAACGCATGGCGGAGAACAAACGCGACTTATTCCGTCGCGCGAAAGGCCGTGGGGGGAGGGAGGGAGGGAGGGAGGGAGGGGAGGTAACGTTTAGCTGCGGCACCAAATGCGTATCTGGCGACCGGGCGCAAGGGGATCTGACGACTCAATCACCCACGCGAAAGGAGGAAAGCAGGAAGGCAGCGCGGGAGGGAGGGAATGCTGCTTTTGCTCTGCGAGCAATTAACTGCGCACTTCTACTTTGCGCGGCGACGGCTGGGCGCGCCCACCGTATCTTGAAAGCGATCTGCAACACGGATCCTACCTTTGTATGCGCTGTGCTTTCGCCGCTCAGTTTCCGTTGAAGCGATAGACCGCATGAACCTTCGCTCGCTGCTGCTGGCGCGCTTGCTCACGCCAGCGTTTTGACAGCGGTTTTGTGCGGTCATCGAGTGTGATCTATCCATGTTTACGTGTGCGCGCTGACACCATCCTTGTTAATTCAGTTAGTAAGCGAATGTGTCCAAGTTTATACAGCCGATAAAACTACTATCCTTACTCCATATAGCTCGCTACTAATTTGCTATCGCAACTGGTACTTCGCCTTTCGGGCGAAACTGCGTCTTTTTTTGTTTCGCACTTTTAATATTTCAGCCTGAGAAGATTTAACATAAAAGGCATGCGCTGGCGGTGTTTTGTTTCATGACATTTGTTTATGGGCTGTCATTCTCAACATTCTGAGGAGCTGTATAAACTTGGACATGTAGCAGCACCAGCAACGCGCACAACTGTTCTCGAAGGCGGCGGCCTTTTGCCCGCGTTAGCACCAAACGCGCGGAGCGTTGGTGACGTGTTTATGAAGAACGTGCCAACCTTTGCCGTACACCCTATGGCGGTGTACCGTATCGACCATAAGGCCATGGTCCCTGTGGTCACTAAATAGCTGAAAACCACCGGATCATATATATCTCAGATTCTTTAATAGTTCAAATAACCAATTACACAATCACATCGTAATAGTCATAATTGGAAATACATATAATTCCCACCATAGTACAGCTTTGGTGGTTTTCCATCTCCACCCCAGTGGAAGGGCTGACAGTTTTTTTTTTTTTTTGAACAAAAATATATGCAGATCCAACGCACATCTTCGAATCTATGTGAAGTGGAGCTTCCAAGAAGGAGTTAATTAAATGCTATATATTTGCTCATTTCATTCCAGCATCTGTGTCGTAAAGAAAACTGGCGCGCGCGCATGTTCTCTCGCGCACCCATGCTACGCAGTGTGACACACGCGGTGATCACCTCAAAGAGCTGGTTGCCGTTGGCATGATCACAGTATACGTGCCATTGGGGCCTGATAGTTTGAGGCTGCTGTCCTGGCGAACCGAGGTTAAATCCCACCATCGGGCACGTAATTCATTTTTCTTTAAGCATAAGCTATGCGGCAAGACAGCAACGCCCACCAGACACGGTCAGGAAAGTCTGGGAGGGTTCGCCAGGAAAGCTCCGCCTCGACACCTTCAACTAAATGTGTCAAGGAGCCATGGAGCTTAGCGGCCATATCGTTCAGCAGTATAACATTCAATTTACGCTGACAAATAAAGTGTTTGATGGTGTTTGAGAACAATGGAATGACCCATGAAGCGATTGGCCCTGCATATTTTCGCGCACTATCCTAGCGCGCACAGAGCAACCTAATTCTTGCTCGGGATTAAGCGTGCCGTGGGATAACATGGAGAAGAAGGAACGCGATTATACGAACGCCGTTCCTAGATATCGAGTTCGGTAGGGATTGCTTCGAATTTCGAGAGAGAAAGAGAGAAAAAAGTTGGACGACGCTTAAGCTTCGTTTTTAAGAGTAGAACGCGATAGCGTTATCGGGACCCATTCGCATAACATCGTTCGCATCCGTCAAGTAGGCTTCATTCACTGCAACACAGAACGTAGGAAAGCCAGATTACAATGATTAAGCTTACACCGATCCCCTTAAGTCGGCTTCACTTTTAAACAGAAATGCATTGCTGAGAAGACGTTTTTCCAGGGGCAATATAAGTCGCCTTATATTAAAATGTGAAGGCCCTAGGACCTTTTTTTTTGTAATTTTATTAATTGTTTGCTTTTGCCCCGACAGGCGCGCGTGTCCAAAACGCATTTACAAGTCAAGTCCCAAATTTACCTGCCGAGGATGCCAGCGCAATCTGGATAAAATTTTCGCAAGTAGGCTCCCAGGGTGAGCCGGTGTTGTTATGGTAGAAATGCTCGCAAAAGATGTTTGTGTTTGAGTTTCCTTGTAACAGAATTATGTTTTCTCGTACATTCAAATAACAAACAGTTCGACGCCATCATGTCTGGTGGTTGTGCTTAAGTTGTACTTTACGATTTTTCTCGCGGATTTCACTGTGAGAAATTCCATTTTTGTTCAGTAACACCTTGCACTACGACGAAGGGGCTGCGCGGTCGGGATGGTTGCGGAGGATTTTTCCGCCATGGACGCCGACATCGCACGCCGACGCCGGATTTTCTGCGACACGGGGCCCTTAACGCTATGGCTATCGCGTTTAAAAAGAGAAGCTGTGAATGCACAAAAAGTGTGTGTGTGTGTGTGTGTGTGTGTGTGTGTGTGTGTGTGTGTGTGTGTGTGTGTGTGTGTGTGTGTGTGTGTGTGTGTGTGTGTGTGTGTGTGTGTGTGTGTGTGTGTGTGTGTGTGTGTGTGTGTGTGTGTGTGTGTGTGTGTGTGTGTGTGTGTGTGTGTGTGTGTGCAAGGGGGAACGGGGCTTTATTCCCTTTTTTTCTTGTTTTTTTTTAGGGAAAGAAATAACATGATATCATTTGTTCCTCATGGTGACCTCTCCTCATTAAAGTGATGTAAAAGGAAGAGCGCTATGATTAGCGTCTCCGGTAGTCTTTTTCGGCCAATTCTGTTTTGTCTAGGACGCAGGAGATATTCGTGATTTCTATAAACTTGTGAATGACTCGTCGAGTCTTGCCTTTCATAATGGAAAATTTCATTGGGGTGACCACTACAGCAGTTGAACTAGAGCGGATGTCGGAATAATATAGGTGGAAACCTGCAAGCAGCCGCTGCGCTCAAGCCGGCCTGAGCAGCGTTCCACATATGCAATGAGTGCCGAAATGAGTGCCAATAGGACAGTGCCGAAATAATTGGCGCGAAGGTTTTGTCAACAGCGGAGCGCACGAAATGGGCGCGCCTATCGGGCTTCGAAGCCGAAGATGCAGTGTGTAGTTGAACCTGTCTGTGCTCTTGTGTAAAACGTTTAGCAACAGCGGGCCTTCAGCGCTGGCTTCCCGCGCGCGGGCTTTTCGTCTAAAGATAGGCGGTCGCAGGGCACGCGCACGGGGCGAGCAAGGCCGGCGGTCTGCGGTTTCTCGCGACGCGCGTCTGAGAAACGAATGCGGCCCAAGAGTGGCAGCAGCAACCACTACGCACCCCCTCGCCCGCTTCGCCCGTCGCCCTTCTCTAAATAACCGGGCTCAGAATGCAGTCACGGGCAGCTTAATGGGCCTGGAACAGGAAGTGCAAGGCAGCGGACGGAACGCCCGGCTCAACATCGCCGCCGATCGCCGAGCTTAGCGCCGGCGCCACTGGCCAAGATGCTCGCCCGTGAGGGCGCCGCGATTCTGGGACGACGTGGAGAAAGGAGCCTTATACCATAAGTCGTAAATCGGACAAGAAAAGAAACGCTTTAGGCCAGCCGAGAGAAAATGAGAAGGCGGTGACCTCTGTCGCCGCATGCTGGCTTGCTTGCGGGAGCGGCTTCGACGTGGGTTTTACGAATTCACTGCTCCCGTAAACGTTTGTTAGTTGCTCGAATGAGGGCATTTAAATGTGCTGCTCAGTCACCCCACTTCCATCTTGGCTATCATATGCAAACGCTGCAGGCAAGAGAGGACGTTTTGGAGGCGGTGTAAGCGTTCAGAACTAACGCAACCTTATCGGAAGGAACACAGGAAAAATATTCGCCCATTTAAGGGTGCTGGTTTGTAGCACATCTGACACCCTTACCCCTTGAGGCTGTAAAAAAAATTTGCTGCGTGAGATAGAGAGCTCGAACTACACCTGTGACGAGAGAAGCCATGTATTTGATAACTGTGTACTAATTCTAACCGCATTTTGCGCACGGAAATATCTGACACGAGAGTCTGACAACGATGGCTGTTACGGTTTATTTAATCTAGTTTTCGTGTCTTGTGTAGAAGCTACAAACATATTTATTAGCCACATTGGAGCAACGTTGAATATCTTCTCGTATGTCGCTTGTTTCTCGCATGACATAAAACTTCCTTTATCCCCATCAATGAATCGAATATATATATTTAATAGATGTCTCATTTTCTATTTAATATATATATATATATATATATATATATATATATATATATATATAATATATATAGTAATAATAAGGCGGCCTGCCAGTGCAAAGCAGCTCTCTCAAACCAAAAGCTTTGAAAATTCATCCGTACACTTTCGGCTTTTGAAAAACTGCAAAGGGTTCGCATATGCAGCCATATATTTCGCTTGTTCGTAGCGGATGCAGCTTGAGTTCAATGTCATCTAAGCGGACAAAGGGTGTCTTAGCACCTCGCGTCTCAGGGCATTCACACCACGCAACAAAACATTACGCCACAACGTTACTGTAGCAGTGCAAGAGAATTTAAGCAGCAATGGCAAATGCGATTGCATGTGAAAAAGAGGAAGAGGGGGGAGGCTTAAAGCAATATTTTAGTAAGCAGAATGTTCGCGTTTGACAATGCGCTTTAAAAGCGAGCCCGTTTTGAAACAGAAGCGAAGCCTCGGCCATAAGTTTAATAAGCTCAGTGACTAATCCCTGTCGCGCTTTAGGAATTGCGAAAGGGCAACGTACGCCAGTGGGTCGCTCGTGGCCTTCATCGGTGGAAGGCCACACACAAGTGCTGCTCTTTGGCATCTCTGTAGGATTGTGACTAATGTATATGACTCCCGAAGCATCGTTTACTGCTGTACTAAAGCTTAACAGCTACGGCCTCCTTGAGCGTCGTGAAACTCGGTATGCCTTCGAGTTCACCAAAAAGTTATTCAATCGTGCTATCCGCCCAATATCAAAAGATTATCATTGGCCGAATTCACAAAGCATTTGCTTCGTAAGTGCTCTTTGCCATTGGCTAGGCGCCTTCGCTATACCGAGATTGGCTGGCTCTTACGGACAGTTTAAGCGTGAGAATATTTTGTGAATACGGCACGCCCATATTATCAGACTGAAGTTAAAAAAACATTAGCTTGTGAAATAACTCACCCAAAGCTTTAATTATTGCACTGAATGCAATGACAATGCATTTTTTCATTTGAAGCCATACTTCTTAATAATATTCTTGTCGAAAATAAGCTTTTCGCGACAAGGGGTCAATCGGATCGACTACACAAAGCTTTTCGCTCATATGAGCTGTTTTTCATTGGCCCGCTGCCTTCGCTAATAATACGTCAGACACAACCATTGACTGGCATGTGTGTGCGTGTGCGTGCGTGTGCGTGCGTGCGTGCGTGCGTGCGTGCGTGCGTGCGTGTGTGTGTGTGTGTGTGTGTGTGTGTGTGTGTGTGTGTGTGTGTGTGTGTGTGTGTGTGTGTGTGTGTGTGTGTGTGTGTGCGTGCGTGCGTGCGTGCGTGCGTGCGTGCGTGCGTGCGTGCGTGCGCGCGCGTGCGTGCGTGCGTGCGTGCGTGCGTGCGTGCGTGCGTGCGTGCGTGCGTGCGTGCGTGCGTGTGTGTGTGTGTGTGTGTGTGTGTGTGTGTGTGTGTGGTGTGTGTGTGTGTGTGTGTGTGTGTGTGTGTGGTGTGTGTGTGTGTGTGTGTGTGTGTGTGTGTGTGTGTGTGTGTGTGTGTGTGTGTGTGTGTGTGTGTGTGTGTGTGTGTGTGTGTGTGTGTGTGTGTGTGTGTGTGTGTGTGTGTGTGTGTGTGTGTGTGTGTGTGTGTGTGTGTGTGTGTGTGTGTGTGTGAATACCGGCGAGAGGCTGGTGTAATGTAACAATTCATTTCGCTCCATGCTATTCTTTTCATCCACTGCTCACTAGCAGGCCGATCAAGATTATCACTCTGATCGGCCGGTCGTTAGCGGTGAATGATAAGACGGCGAATGGCGAGTGAAAAGAACAATTGGAATAGAATCATTTAAAATATGCCGACCAAAATGTGTGAATTTCGCCGCAACGCCCGAATTACCGCAGATCTTCGTCTGTAAAATGCATTTCTCGTTGGCCGGCCTACCTCGCTAATATTATGATCGCCGTCGTGATTGGCCATGCGAAATGATTTGGGAATACGTGCCGAGAAGCTAGATTGACCATGGCTTCGTTCATATACATGCACGTCATTGCTGGCTACTGTCGTCAATATCTTCTCGCTTACCATATCTTGAGTGTTGCCACGGAGCAGCGATGGCGCTGAGGCAGAAATACTTGCAGAAAGATTGCATCAAACAATCCATTTACTGGGCGAACTTGCGCCCCAAAAGCGAAACAACAATTCAGCCACATTGGAGCAACGTTGAATATCTTCTCGTATGTCGCTTGTTTCTCGCTTACTGTCTTTAACATGTCGCTCATTTAGGATATCGCCCATTTTCCCAAGAAATTCACAGCAATATATTTAGAATAGGCTTCTGGTTCTGCAATACAAATTGAACGTATCGAACAGCACTGTAATGTTCAAATATTTTTCATTGTTTGCTTGTTTGTTGTTTGTTTAAAACAAAATACTTGATACAAGCAAGTAATCAAGTTCCAAAAATGCGCATCTAGCCTAAAGTGCTGTGTGCACATCATAATTAATCAAACTGCTCCTAGACTAGACGAAAAAGACGGGATGTCGTCAGAACGCAGCGCCCACCCTATCATTTTATTTTACCCTTTTAAGCACTCTTTAAGTAAAGGGTGCAAAGTCAAAAGGCAGATGCATTGGCTCTCTCGGAGGAGCGTATTTTTCTAGAAGTTCTGAAGTCGCGCGTCGCGCTATCAATCTTCTCTTTTTTGATGCGAAAGCGTCAAATGGCCCATTGAGCGAAAAATTTGTTCCCAATTGTCCCAAAATTGTCCTTCTGTTGCCTGTAGCACCGAAACGGCACCTAAATTCCCATTTCCGTTTGCTGCGACGCCACGTCACGAACGCGCCTCTGCAGAGTCCCCATTGGTTGCGACTATACATCACGAGCTGAGCCTCGACGGAGCACAGCGGGCGAAAGGGAACACCTGCTGCTGGCTATAGCGCGCCAGGAGTTGCGTGAGGGGAGAGGGCATCACCGCGACGCCACGTCATCCTCGCTCTCGTCCCGAGCGCTCCACGGCGGAGCAGAGCCAACGCCTCCTAGATAGCAGGCTTGTGCACTGCACTCTGCTTTATGACGTCATGCTACTTGGACCGAAATTTCCCCTGTCAAGCCCTGCATGACGAAAGCGGTGACATCGAAATCAACACGGCTTACTCGGGAGTATCCCCATTAGATTCTATGGTGGTCGGGCAAGGTAGCATGACGTCATGCATCGAAGTGCACAGGTCTTGTGCTATCTTGGAGGCGTTGGCAGAGCGGCTAATTGGAACACCTGCTGCCGCATTAGCGCGCCAGGTGTTGCGTAAGGGGAGAGGGCATCACCACGTCGATGGCATGCGGCGTTGGTACCGCAGGCTGCTGCTGCTTGCTGGCTCGGGCAGCATGTACCGCTATGGTACATTACTCCCAGCGAAGGACCACTCAGCTCGAAGGAATGCTCAGAGCAGTTCAACTGGACATTAATGCTTTCGCATTCACAACTCATAAGAAGTGCTTAGGTGTCCTCGGATATTTTAAGAGCGCAGCTCTTAGGTGCCCGTTCCTGCGGCGAGCGTCGGCGTTTCCGGCGTAACCGAGCGAACGAGCACATTTAAGATGAGAGCGAACGCGAAGCGCAGCGGGGGATGAAAAAATGACCAACCCTTCCCCTACCGGAAAATGAGGTAAGCGATGCTTGTGTGTTTCTTCGGTGTTCTTCGGAACGAATTGCACTGACGAGTACCACATTGTGCTCGAACCATAAACGGTCACCCGCACTGTAACTGCCTCCGAAGTTCGGTTGAGAAACTCGCGTTGAAACCTGGCCGTCGCACCGGGGAAGTTGGCGCTAGCGTTTCCGAGGCCCGCACTACCGTTGTCGGGTTCCTGGAGGGCAAGACGACGCTGACGTTTGGCCTCAACAACGCGCTCCCGCAACTCGGGGTCCGCGGCTTTTCGCTGACGTTTCGCCTGGGCTTCGGAAGCTCTCGTGCTTGAATCGGCACGTCGTTGACGTGCCCTATCCCGAGCGAGTTCGCGGCGCCATTGCTAAAACGCAGCCTGCTCCTCGGCGGAACGTTGGCCGCGCACGTCACATGATCCGGCGCTGGTACAGCTGTAACAGCTGCTCTACTCTGGGAGCAGCTGGGTTTTTTTGCGTGACCACGACAACGCTACCGAAACTTGTAAGCCAATAGAAACTTCGCAACTTCGCTTGAAACAGTGGTGAGAGAGAAAAGGCGCGAGGATGAAAAAGGAGAGAAGGGTGCAGCGGAACCATAAGGCTGAAAGTGGAAGAGAGTATGACGAAAGCGTGAGAAGAAAAGCGTGGTGCGGTGACGATGGGTACTATACGGCGCCAGAGTAGCGCGCGTCGTCTGCGAGGTCTGTCGGCGGCGGCTTCTGTGAATCGTGGCCACGCGTCACCCACGCGCTGTCCCCACCCGCTGGCTCTTGCGATCTCCAGATTAGCGAGGAAGTCGCGCCTCACTTCGTTCCGTTTGCAACGTGCCGCACGTGATCGATTGTCCGTGCCAGCCAATATATCGCGAAAGGAAAACAGGTTTAAAGCTGCGTTCAAATTTCGCCTTGGGGAGTATCGTAATCGTCAGTGAATTTTTTGTTGTACTAGTTTGTTTTCCGAGTTTTCTTTTTCTTTTTTGCAATTCTGGGGTTTTACATGCCAAAGCCACGATATGATTACGAGCACGCCATAGTGGGGGACTCCAGATTATTTTGACCACCTGGAGTTCTTTAACGTGTACCCATCGCATGGTACACGGGCAGCTTTTGCATTTCGCCCCCATCGAAATGCGTCCGCCGCGATTTCATCCCGCGATCTCGTGCTCAGCAGTACAACGTCAAAGCCACTAAGCCAACATGGCGAATTTTCAAGATCCCATTCTCGCCTCCTGTTTATTCTCCGTAGGCAACATTTTTACGTTGGGTCAGTTACAGTAATGAATCTGACGTCGGTTTGAAGGAGGGTAATAGTAGAATGGCTGTCTTGCTCTCATTACCATCCCACGCAGGACTTTTGCAGGAATCCCGGATAGCCTTCAGGCCTACGAACATGCCTAGGGCTGCCGCGTTGTGCATCGACTTCCGGCAATATACAGGAATCAAGGGCCTATCCAATTGAAGTTTACATGTCCTGTGAGCCACTTCGAATTCACGTCCGACTGCTGACTCGACAAACACACCATCCCTTGTCTTCAATTCAAAAAAAACCGCCCAAGCTGCACCTACACAAGATGTCTCACTACTCAGAGACATATATACTATCAGACTTCGCACCTACCAGGCCGAGTGCACAATGTGCGCAAGCACATTGTGCACTCGGCCTGGATTTCGTGGCAACGCCCTTGCACCTGGTGTTACATAACGCAAGGAGCCCCATCCGAGCACAAACTTTCAAGGGCTTTTCGATAGCGAGCGGGTGTTGTATCTCGCACCAATGCAAGATGGCGCGAAGAAAAAGACACCGGGCGAAGGCAAGCCCGAAACTACTGTCGTAACGGCGAAACAACAAAGAGAGCTTTTATTTCCGGTCAGGGCCTTATATACCCTACGCCCGTCACGCACAAGGTTGACTACACTAGTACTATCTTGGAGAGGTTGCCAACCCGCAAACTGAACACAGCTGAACACAGGCAAACACAACATCATCCCCTTCGCAAAAAAAAAATGAAGTCACACATAGAAGTCCCGGAACCGTGACGGAAGCCGTCGGTCCCTAGTCGAGGGTCCTCTTGACGTCACCACTGAAGGGCAGTTAGGGGGTTGACATGAACTTGATAAAGGCGGTGATCTCGTAGGCGTGGTTGCCTGCAGAGGCAGTTGCGAGTCGTCTGCACCACACGGGTCGGGGTCTTCCTCAGTGGGCAGGGCGCTCGGCGACTGCTGGTTCCTCCCGATCTGACACTGCTCTGGAACAGACACCAACTTCGACGCATTCCATGTACGCCCATCCTCCAAGCGGAAAGAGTTTGGACCTAGCTGCTTGACTATTCGTCGGGGCTTGGAGTAGGATCGTCCCGCCTTTCCCGTCGCTGCTTGGGTACGAACTCTCACATAATCTCCTTCCCGGAACTTCGGAGCCTTCGCCGCTCGCCTCTCGTCTGTGTAAGTCTTCATTGACATCTGCTTTGCCTGAACACGGGCACGCAGCCGGCGCATGGCCAATGCAGGCTCTTGGAAGAACTCCTTGGACGGCAAGCCCACAATGTCGAGGCGAGTCCTGGGCTGGCGGCGGTGAAGTAACACAGACGGGGAAACTCCTGTAGTAGAATGCGGCGTTGCTCTGTACACGGCCAGATATTCCACTACAGTCGACTGGACACATCTGCCTTCCAAAACAGAGAGTTGAATGAAGTCCTTTAGGCTTCTGTTGAATCTTTCCACCAAGCCGTTGGCTTGGGGGTAATATACGGACGAGACACCATGCTTGATTCCCCTCTCCTTCAGGAAATTTTCAAATACCTGGGATTTAAACTGGGGTCCATTGTCAGAAATTATTTCCTCTGGGTAGCCTTCGCGGCTGAAAACATTAGTTAAAAAGTCGATGACAACTTCAGACGTCACTGTATTTGCGAAGTAAACTTCTGGCCACTTAGAATGGTAGTCTATTAGAGTTATTACAAACCTCGGACTTGCCTGCTGCAAGTTGAGGGGGCCTACAATATCAATGGCGAGCTTCTGCCATGGCAGCTCTGGGAACGCAACAGGCTGCAGGGGTGCATTAGTCGGTTTTGCCGACTTGTCAGCTGCTCGGCAAGTGTGGCAACTTCTGACTGCGTGTTCCACCTCCGTATCCATTCGTGGCCACCAGAATTTCTCTCGAAGTCTTTGCTTTGTTCGTGTGATGCCTGGATGCGTGTCATGCGCGAACACCACCAACTCGGATGTCAAAGTTTCAGGCACAACAATTCTGTTCCCTCTGAACACTATGTTGTCTATCACTGAGAGCTCCTCCTTCACCTCATGGTAGGGCTTTACCTCTGGGCCTAAAATCTTTTTGGCAGGCCATCCAGAAGCAATGTATTTAATCACAGTCTGTAAGGTTTCACTTTCGGCTGTAGCTGCTTGAAGCTGCCCTTTGGTGATACAAGACAGTACCACGGACACCACCTCTTCGTCCAACTCTGGCTCCGCTGCAGAGGTCACAGCTAGCCTGGACAAGGCATCAGCCACTACGTTATCACTTCCTTTTGGTACACAATGTCAAAGTTATAATACAAAAGTCTGGCAGACCATCTTGCAATTCGTAGTGGCCTTCTACCAGCACCTCCCGACGACAGCAATGTCACCAGCGCTTGATGATCAGTTCGGAGAAGGAATCGCCGGCCCCACAAGTAGACGTGCCAGTGTTCACACGCGAAGAGACACGCGAGGGCCTCTTTTTCCCCCGCAGAATACTTGCGTTCGGCAGACGTCAATGACCGGGATGCAAAAGCTACCGTTCGCAGCTCTTTCCCTGCTTGCTGCTGCAGTACAGCGCCCAGTCCTGTGTCGGAGGCATCCGTAGTCACAACCACCGGCAGTTCTGGATCGAACATGTGGATCACGCTGCATGACGATAACGCTGCTTTGACTGCATCAAAGCTGTGCTGTGCGGCTTCGTCCCATACGAACGCTTGCTGTTTGCGCAATAGTTTCCTGAGCGGTTCTACAACGTCCGCATAGTGTGGCACGAAACGGGCGTAATATCCTGCGAGTCCCAAAAACGATCGTAACGCTGGTGCATCTTTTGGCACTGCTGCCTGGGTGACTGCTTCAACTTTTGAGTGCATGGGTGCGATGCCCTCACTACTCACTACATGACCCAAAAAGGATATTTGGTCCACATCAAAAACACATTTTTCATTCAGTGTGAGACCTGCATTGGAGATCCGTTTCAGAACTTCTCGCAAGTTCTCATCGTGTTCACTGGCAGTCTTTCCCCATACTACCACATCATCTATGTAACACAGTACCCCTTGGCACCCTTTCAGTATGGATGACATCAACTTCTGGAAAGCTGCAGGTGCAGATGCAAGGCCAAAGCATACTCTTCTAAATCTGAAAAGGCCTTCGTGAGTCACAAATGTTGTTAGTTCACGACTTTCACGTGTCAGTTCCAGCTGATGGTACGCAGCTTTCAAATCCAGTTTTGAAAATCTAGTTGCACCTACCAGGTGGTGCAGCAGTTCTTCCGTGTGGGGGAGAGGGAACCCATCCACTATGATGGCCTTGTTCACTTCTCGAAGGTCAACGCAGAGGCGTATCGTCCCATTGGGTTTCTGCACAACAACGATCGCCGATACCCATTCGGCCGCATCAACTCGTTCTATGATGCCCGACAGTTCCAGTTGGCGCAATTCGGCAGACACACGTTCACGGAGAGCAAGCGGTAACCGTCGTAGCTTGGCAGCTACAGGCTTCACCGAGGGACGAACTTTGACTTCGTGCACAAAACCCTTGACCTGGCCAAGTTTACCAGAGAACAGGTGCGAAAATTCACCACGCAGGTGGGCTGGCAGCAACGATGAAGGCTGTGAATCTGTTTGTAGACATGACAGCGTATCCCCTTCAATGCAAAGTTGGAGATTCTGTATGGCATCCAGTCCCAAAAGCGATGTACCACGTTCCACGACGTGAAAAAGAACACAGGTTTGAACCTGCTTGTAGGCTACGTTCGCCAGAAAGCATCCCTTGACTGCAATCCGTTGCTTTTGAGTAGTCGATCAGCCTCACTTTAGCATCCGTAAGTGAACAGCCAGAGAAATGTTCTTGAAAGCTTGCTTCGTTAAGCAGAGAGACAGACGATCCCGTGTCGATGAGGAGGCTCAGAGTAGTATTGTTAACATTGACATCGATGTAAATTCCTTTCCCTCGCATACCTTCAGTGCTGAGGTTGAGAACAGAGATAGCATTCGTCGCTTCCGGTGTGTTCTTGCTTTCGGTGTTGCCCTGAGACTCACCTGGGCGTCTTGAACGGCACACAGACGCAAAATGTCCCACTTTGTTGCAGTTTCGGCATTTCACCTTCTTAGCACGGCATTCTCTTGCATTCGCTCGATGTTCGGTTGACCCGCAACGGTAGCACGCCGAAAATCCACTTGCACTCCTACGTTCAGGCTTGTCAACTATTCTTTGCACCACTGAATCAGCTGACAGTTCCTTAAGTTCATGTCGAGTCTGTTCGATGTGCTTGCCAAGCTCCACAGCGCGGCTCAGCGTAAGGCTTGTTCCCTCAAAAAGCAGACGCTCACGTATTTGTTGCGATGTCGACCCCTCCAGTAGCTGGTCTCGTACGGCTTTCTCCATTTGATCACCGAAATCACAGCTTGCGGCTAGCTCGCGCAGTGCAGCGGCATAAGCTTCGAAGGGCTCACCCGGCAGCTGACGACGCTGTCGAAAGCGGTGTCGCTCCATCAACTCGTTTACGCTTGTTGCGAAATGCTTGTCAAGCAGTGAAATTGCCTCGTCGAAAACATCCGAGTCGGGCTCAGTCTTCATATGTACGTTGATGAGCTCCGACGCAGTAAGTGGCGCCAAACTGTAATATATTCGCTGCCCCTCCAAGCCTAGTGCATTCAGTAGGATAGCTTTTCTGCGTCGCTGCGTGAGGTCCTCGCCGCCGATAGCCTCCAAGTAGTTGAGAAACGCAAGCTTCCATTGTCTCCACGGTACTGATGCAGGACCCGGCGTAGCAAGAAACGGAGGAGGCGGCGGGTTGCAGTTGAATAAGGCAGCCATGGCTTACCGGCGTAGAGTGAGGCGCAGGCGTGAAAAGAGTAGCGGGCGACACGGCAGCGCTGCGAAGCCTAACTTGCCGGAGTGGCGTCGCGAACGACGGAGACTGCTGGAGTGGGCGACGCAACTCGAGCTCGCATCCTTGAGCTTGATGAAGCTTCTGGGCGATGAGTGCAGGCGTGCATCGATCTTGAAGAACTCGCGGTTTTACCTCGTCGCCATTTTATGTTGTATCTCGCACCAATGCAAGATGGCGCGAAGAAAAAGACACCGGGCGAAGGCAAGCCCGAAACTACTGTCGTAACGGCGAAACAACAAAGAGAGCTTTTATTTCCGGTCAGGGCCTTATATACCCTACGCCCGTCACGCACAAGGTTGACTACACTAGTACTATCTTGGAGAGGTTGCCAACCCGCAAACTGAACACAGCTGAACACAGGCAAACACAACAGCGGGCGCTTTGCGGCATCTCGCAGCGGCCGCGGAATCTACGGAGCGGATGGATTTCCATTCCGAAACTTTATGGGTATACAGTTCTCATAAACTTTTCACGCGAAAGGTGTACTGACATTTCCAAAGGCGTGCTTTAGATTTTCAATTCTGGAACTTTATGGGTTTAATGTTCTTATAAACTTGGGCCAACATGCGCGCACTGGAGCAATCGTGTCCAAGCCGTTCCGGAAATGGAAGCACGTGCTCGCAACCTTCCACACACACGAAAATACTAAATATCACCGTGACTGTCAGCTGGCAGCTGGCAGCTGATAATTTTCTCCAAACATTTTCGCACCTACCATCATTTCTGAAGTGCCACCGTGGACACTGCATAGACCAAAGGTGCGCCTTCACATACCTGGGATTTCGAAGAAGTCGCGTATCTCTTCCACTGGCCTTAAACAACTCACCTTGGCCCATTTGGCTGGGCTTTACGACGGCTGTGTGTACATATACACAGACGGATCGGTTACTTCATGCTCCTCAACCGCGGCCTTTGTGATCCCTCAGCTGGGCACATCCCGCCGATACAAATTGGACCACAAATCGTCCTCAACAGCTGCAAAGCTTGTCGCAATACGGGAAGCTGACGGTTTGGTCTCCTACCTGACACCACGTACATGGGCTATTCTTTCTGACGCAAGATCAGCGCTGCAATCTATCGATTCTCTCTCGAGGAGAGGCCAGTACTACATGATAGCGTTAGACATCATACAAATATTTGATCTTGCTCAGAGGAACGGTCACTCAATTACATTCCAATGGGTACCTGGTCACTGCGGCTTGGCCAGCAACGAGCTAGCTGATGCGGAAGCAAGAACCGCTATTCCTACAGCCGTCGAAGTAAATATTCCTTGCTCGCGGAGCGATGTAAACTCTTTCTTGACCACGATCACGCGCGATTGCACAGCACAATACTGGGCTCAACCAGACCATCGGTACAGGCGCCTGCGGGAAATAGACTGTGAAAGGACTTTTCGCCTCCCAGCTAAAGTCAAGCGATGCCAAGGAAGCACGCTTCACCGGATTCGCCTGGGCGTCGCCTTCAGTCGACGCTATGCACATCTGATTGGCCGTACGGACAGCCCGAACTGTGAACGCTGCCAATTGTCGGAGACTCTCCAACATCTGTTTTGCGACTGCCCTCTCTACGCATCACAGCGGAAGATGCTGGCTTCGACGCTAGCAGGCATTGGAAGACAAACATTGTCCGAAAGTACTATTTTGTCCGCGTATACGCGCGGCAAGTACCAGCATATAAGAAACTCAAGTGAATTTGAAATTGGCAAGTGCAACGAAGGATGTTCCCGAAAAAAAAAAAGAAGCACGAAAACTCCTAACGAGGCATCATAATGCGCCCCAAATAGTATGCGATAGAAAATATATTCCATTTCAAAAACATTTAGCGGTATAATGCGAGAGAAATGCGTTAGCGTTACGTCGCACCGATCTGAGGTTCCGTATTCGAGATTTAAACTGCGTTCACCACATTGCAAAGTGTCGTTCGGAAGCTCACTCGACACACGTCCTGCCTCTACGAGGGGAGTGAAGTGCACTGACAGTGGTCCGGGCATTCGAACTATATATATATATATATATATATATATATATATATATACCACGTGACCGGCTTCCCACACTCCAACCACATACACTTTTTTTAACTCTGACACTCCTAATGCTAATGCAATAAAAAATGTCACAGTTTCGCCCTAAGGGCGAAGCAATGAATGCGATAGCAACACAGCAATGTCATACGAAGTAAGGTGAGCGGCTTTGGTAGCAATATGAATTGTAGTAAACATGAGCTGATTAAGTAAGCAGGTGTGCTGCGGCGTAAGTAGACCGACATGAAGAGAGACTCTATGACCACGAGAAGGCGCGTGTGAAACGGTGGTGTTGATGAAAAGCGCTTCCCGTGGGCAGCGCGTGCGAAGGGACACACCTGTAGCGCTGCACTGCCGATCCGAGCAACATTGCATGTGTAGCGTGCGTTGGAAAATGTGGCCCGACTATTAGTAACTGAATGAACAAGCGTGGTGTGAGCACGCACAAACAAACGTGAATAGATCACACTGAATGACTGCAGACAACGACTGTCAAAACGCTGGCAGCAAGCGCATATATACGCCGCAGCGGCGAAGGTACGTGCGGTCTTTCGCTTCAACAGAAACTGAGTGGCGAATGCACGGCGCATAAAGGTCAGAGCCGTGGGGAGATAAGAGAGCGTGCGGGCGAGACGAGCGCGGTTGTTGGCAGAGAAGAAGTGCCCCCCCCCTCCCCCCCCGCTCCCTCCGGCGCTGGCTTCCGGCTTTCTTGCTTGCGCGTGGGAGATTGAGTGCGTTCGCTCTCCGTGATAGCGCGCGTCCCCGCACGCTTTCGCTCGGGCATAGGGCGCGCGGCGAAGATTTTATCTATAGGGAACCTCACGGCGACGGCGACGGCGACTGCAGAAATCCGGTTCAAGTGTCCATTTAATTGCTATCGCAATAAAAGCAGACTTCAGCGATTTCATTGGCGGTGAGCTCATTTACTGTGAAGGCAGCAGGCGTCGCGGACACCGCTCTTAACAGCAACTTCGTTGCGATGCACGCAAGGTCGTCCAAGTCCGCTACAGCGTTGAATTTTGTGGACTCCGAAACGCGTGCACAAACGTCACCACTTACAGAGTCAGTGTGGAACCAACAAACAAAAACATTCCACAAATAAGCTGCGTGGTTAGCGTGCCCGGTTTCTAACGGCGCACCTTTCAACGCACTTTCGTGTCGATCATTCCCTGCGGAGTTAGCAGTCTACTGAGCTAAAGCTTAATCAACTTAGATTTACTCTGTTTTTTGTTTTGTTTCTTGTATGCACTAAAAGCAAAATTTCAATCTCCAATATTTAAAAAAACTAGCCTTGAGAGCTCGGCAAACAGCCGCACGGTTTTTTTTTTTTCGTTTTTTTTTTTTCAGAAGACGCGAAACTGCGACTTCGGAAATTTCCTCACTCGTCTATCTTGGCCGAACAGAGTTGAAACTGTCGTCACCGAAGCTAAACGAGTGAGGAATAGCTATATTTAATATCTGTATCAAACCTCGGTCTGTGCCTTGAAGTGCGTTGCCCTGGTACTTTCTTTATTACATTCCATGTTATTCATCACTACGCATTTTCTGCAACTATGCATTTTTTGCACCATATTGACGATTGTTCTTTATTTATGCACATATCTATATACGGAAAATTGATGGAAAGCTAAAGGCAAGTCGGCCTGACGGGGCTTCACCACGGGGTAAAATAGAAATTTGAGCAACAGAAAAATACTAACTAAATAAATTCCGCTAGCAGTGGCTATACACTAGTACTAAATACAAATGTAAAGGGCAGCAAAAACTATTCACAGAAACATAAAAAAGTGTGTCGACAACATCTACATGTGGTGCGCAGAACATTTCTCGCGACTGTTTCCGCGACATATACCTACATAAAAACAGGCATAAAAACCAGGAAGATCTTGGTACACTTAGTACACATGATTTACATGAACGAAAACGTCACAGATAAAGCAATAGGCGCCGATGGCGGCACATACAAGCTCTAATCTATGCGTACAACGTTATATTAATCCATTCACAAAAAAATATGTTTGATGTGGTGTTATAATTCTAGTATTTAGTGGTAGAAGTTTATATTTTCAGCAGCACGATTTAGAAGCACAGGCACATGATATGTGGTTAGTTCTCTACCATATCCTGTCCTTGTAGCAGATACCTGAATTCCATTTCCTACGCAGGGAGTTATTGTGAGTAGGTTCATCTATTGGAGGATATTGAAGCTTGTATTTATGAATGCAGAGTAATAGATTGTGGTCATAAACTTGTTTCGTTTTGGTCATGTGATGTTTTACGAACAATGAAAGGCTAGATATCTCCCCCCTCGGATTACCGTAGTGGTGTTCGAATAAACGAAGCACTTTTTTCTGAAGAACTTTTAACTTGTTTAAGCCCATTTCACTTTTTGTGCCCTACACGAGCATGCTATACGACAAGCATGAGTAAACAGGCCATAATATATTTTCTTTCTCAGCCACAGTGATACGAGCGGATTTAATTAAAATGTGCACCTAACAGTCTTACTTAGTTCTGGTACGAGTCTGTCGACGTGAGTGTTCCAGGACATATCTTTTTGGAACCATACTCCAAGAGTGTTTCAACCCACTCAAGCTCTTGGTTCTTAAACCTAATGTAATATGTCACCTATGCATGGCTTATTTATAAGCTTAAATATTATATACTTACTCTTAGCTATATTATGCATAAGCTTGTTTTGATGCAGCCATTTCGCAAGCCTTTTTAGGTAATCATTCACCTCAAACTCAAGGTGTACGAGCGATCTGCTGGTGAAAATATATTAGTATCGTCTGCGTAAATGATTAACTTAGCTGCATCATTACAAGCTACAGAGACCATGAGCATGTCTGGAGAAAAAACAAAACTCATAAAGCCGTGCACACGTCACAAGAATTCACGCCTGGCCATTCACGATAGCCAAGGATAAGGCATTCGAGGCGTTTGCCCTTCACGTACCGCGTTCTCCAGCGGAAACACCTCCGTGAATTCTAACTGGTTCCCTGACAGGCTCACGCTCCCAGCCCTAGTTTTCCGAGTGCTGCGCCCTTTTGGTGAGACAGAACACAAATCTCCGCACATGACGTGCTGGAAGGAAGTTCTGACAAAAGCCGCGGTGCACCCAGCTAGCTGAACACGAGATAAAGAATGGGGAGAGGAGAAAGCTAAAGCAGATGAGAAGCGAGCGTCTGGCGTTTGGACAAAGACGGGGGCTCGGATTTTGCATGGAAAGGAGGTCTAGTTTAATAACGCCGAAAGCATTCATCTCTAACACGCTTTCCTCTTCTTCCCTTTTTATGAATTTCATGCACCGGTTTCATTCTTCCTACGTCTCTCCCTTTATGCGCTTTTTCTTTTTTTCCTAAGAGCAAAAAGTTGGGTTGGAAGAGAGCGTCAAGGGAACAAAGCTTCCCTCTTTATAATTCGTTTCACGGCGCTGTCATTTTACCACAAAGCAGGAAATTATCGCGCCTGATGGATGCAAAAACTACATTTTCCTGAATTGGAATGCGCGCTTGCAGTGCCATGCACGCGGGAAGCTGAAAACCATACTTATTTTTATTTTTTATTTGTTTGCCGATTCTATTCGTTATCAATGTTTTCAGCAAGATACCGTTCTGTGATTTATAACAACTGAACAATCATGTCTCTGTGCCTTTCAGCAAAAATACTACATAAACCATTTGCTACTCTATCAGATGGTGCATGACAGTAACGCCCAACATCTGCTCTCACCACGCTCAGTCTAAAAAATTCACCGACGATTACGCTACTCTCTAATGCGAAATTTGAGCGCCGCTCTATAAGTGTTTTAATTTGCCGATATGTTGGCTGGCGCGGACAATCTGTCTCGTGCGGCGCTTTGCAAACGGAGGCGAAGTGTGGCGCGACCGCCTCGCTAATCGGAAGATTGTGAGAGCCAGCGCATGGGTGACGCGTAGGGCGCGATTCACAGCCGCTGCCGCCGACAGACTTGCCAGACGACGCGCGCTACTCTGGCGCAATCTCGCAGCCATCGTCGCCCTACAACGCTTCTCACGCGTTCGCGACACCCTCCTCCTCCGCTTTCCGCCTCATGGTTCCGCTGCACCCTCCTCTCCACCTTCCTCCTCGCGTCTTTCACCCCCGCTGCCCTCCGTGTTCGCTTTCATCTTTCGCGGTGCTCGTTCGCTCGGTTACGCCGCCACCGCCGACCCCGACGCTCGCCGCAGGAACGGGCCTAAGAGCTGCGCTCTAAAAAACGCCGAGCAGCCGTTGCGGGAGCTAAAGTAATCTGCAACACTCTACACACAATAATGTACGAAGATGTGAAAGTATTGTTGGCTCTTCTATTCGACATACGGGTGAATGCAGCGTTGTCAGAAGAAAGGGTATGCCTAGAAGCGAGCAACCTTCCTGTATTATTATTATTATTATTATTATTATTATTATTATTATTATTATTATTATTATTATTATTATTATTATTATTATTATTATTATTATTATTATTTGGAGGGACAAACCGTGGCGACGACACCTGGCCTTACGGCGTGAGGAGGTAGAAAAATAGCCGCTATCAATTTGGAATATCTTATAATATTGCTCTAGCCAGTGTGTCAGCTGTACCACCATTAAGAAAACTAACGGGAGTTTGCAAGCTTTTACGTTATTTATTTATTTATTTATTTATTTATTTATTTATTTATTTATTTATTTATTTATTTATTTATTTATTTATTTACTCATTTTGTATTGCTACTGCAATTTAGTGCTCGAAATTGGGTTTGCCTTGTCCGTCCATTCCGTTACGCT
Source organism: Dermacentor silvarum (assembly GCF_013339745.2). NCBI lineage: Eukaryota > Metazoa > Arthropoda > Arachnida > Ixodida > Ixodidae > Dermacentor > Dermacentor silvarum. The sequence continues at coordinate 63,285,948 of NC_051154.1, read as the reverse complement.
GACGACGACCGTTGTCGTCATAGACGACAGGTAACAACGATTGTCGTCACCATCTGGCCACCTCGTCATCCCCAGCTTCACCATCACCGCAGGGCGAAGAAAACGAAAATTTATACACAAACCGCCGCTACTGGGATGCGAACCCTTGTTGCTCGAGCAGTGTGCATTTAGGAGTATGCGCGCCAACCACCACGCTATCACAACAACAGTGAGGGACAATTACAGCGAGGTTTTGCGCTCCACACAGACTCCAAGAGCGGTGAGAACAAGTAATACTGTAGTGGACGAGGATGACAATATGTGCATCGTATAGAAATTGTTCTTGACAACATGTTCGTGCGCTGGCGTGCAACCCTTTGCTGTCATGCTCGTGAAAGCAGAGTCAGCGGCACGGAGGAGGCGTACGTGACGCTGATAATGATCAGCCTCAAATATGGCACATACCCACAATAAAGGATGCCCCGACATTCACGCAGTTGATGGAAAACAACGTCGAAAGCATAGATGGCGTGAATGACAACAGCGACGTGCAGTGATAACGCCACGTAGTTTACACAGTATCTCAAATTATTCACAGCCAAAAAATGCACAATATAGCAGCACGGCAAATGTAGAAGCAAAAAAAAATCGCTCAAATGTCATAGGTTGTTCAGCGTCGTTTTGCTTGAGACATCAGTTGAAGTAATAGTTGAGGCCTCAGAGTTGATTAACCCCCATGTGGATCATTTTCATCACCGGCGGCTTAAACATTGATTTACACAAACACCGAATTTTTAATAAAATGGCGTAAGGAAACTACATTTAATGGTCATCTCAAATGACACGCTGCCGACACACGGGGCAGGTAGCTGCTCGGACGCTGTTCCGCTGTATGATAGAAACAGATAATATTAGTGTGTTCACAAGTTCCCGAAACATATTACACTAACCACAACGTAACCTCACCATAATAACACACAAAAGAAACGAAAGTAAACATGATGCGGCAAGATTGTCTGAAGCAATTATAATAAAACAGTAAAATTTTGAACCACCTTGACCAAAAAAAAATGATCATAAGCCTTTGGTCGAACAGCAAAGCACAATAGGTTCCATAAAGCTATAGACTGCAACTAAACAAGTCTAGCCTACTTAGACATTGGGAACCTGGAAGTGCTAAAGTCTGTTCAAACACATATTTCGAACTCCACAAGATCCATTACTATGCCACAGAGAACGGAGGTTGCGTGTGGGCATTGTGCGCATGTCAGGCGATGGAAAGGTCCCAACTAGTTTCTCGCGTCGACTTTATATATATATATATATATATATATATATATATATATTCAATTTCCTACTTTAAATGAATACCTTCTATACGACCGCACTCCCCCCCCCCCCCTCAAACAACCGCCCAATAACTATTGGCTTCTCGTCCAGTCTGCTATAGTGAGGGTGCGCCATTAATTGAAGAAGAAGCCGGCAAGCAAAAAGTAAAATGGTCGTTACAATTTTAGTATATGCGTTTATCGATCTCATTATAACAGGTAATTTCACCTTTCAACACCATTTACTCCATAGCCTTCCTGAAACTGTGAACGCTGCCAAGAGTCGGAGACCCTCCAACATCTGTTTTGCGACTGCCCTCTCTACGCATCACAGTGGAAGATGCTGGCTTCGACGCTAGCAGGCACTGGCAGGCGAATATTGTCCGAAAATAATGTTTTGTCCGCAATGTGGGACCGTACAGTAGCATCAATAGGTACAAGAGCTGCTCTGGACTACCTGAAGATCAGCGGACTAGACGCAAGACTTTAAGGAAACCACTGTGTTAGTGTATATATGCATTCCCTCTTCCTGTCCTCATCATCATCTTTCATCACTCTTTTTTGTCACCTTTCCTTTTCCCTTTGTTCAGAGTAGCAGGCCAGAGCATGCACGCTCAGGCTGACCTCTCTGCCTTTCTAATAAATTATCTCTTTCTCTTATTTCTGATTATAGCTTGAAATAATCTACCCATTTCTTGGCCAATCCCCCATTGCCGGCATGAGCCACATTTTCGCTGAACAACAATAAGATAGTGGTCTTCACTGTGGGAGTGTGCTGCTGTCGCAGTAAATGAGTTCAGAGCCGAAGGAATCGCTGAAATCTGCTGTCACTTTTTTAAGCTATTCGGAGAAAGCCAAGAGTAGTAAAAATAGCTGCAGAAATGAGGTTTCAGCATGGGTGATAAGCCGTAGTCGGTACGTTGCCGTGGCAGTCTCGACTTGAGAACTCTGCGCTAATTCACCAGCATGCCATGACGAGAGTGCGGAAGATTCCAAGTGCAGCAACCGCCTTCAGTTAGGTTGGGTCGCCAGCACTAAGAGATGTTCTTCAAAACTGGCAACTATCCAACACTGCACATGATACAACTGTAAACATCGCAAAAAAAAATAACATAACCCACTGTCTTGTTGGAGAGATAGGCGTTAAAATTTTTAATTTGGGGTTTCACGTGCCAAAACCACTATCTGATTATGAGGCACGCCGTAGTGGGGGCCTCCGGATTAATTTCGACCACCTGGGGTTCTTCAACGTGACCTAAATATAAGTACACCGGTGTTTCCTGTACTTTGCCGCCAGCGATATGCGGCCGGCGTGGCCGGGATTCAATCCCGCGACCTCGTGCTCAGCAGCCCAAAACCATGAGGAGGAGGAGGAGAAAGAAGAAAGGAACGGCAGGGAGGTTAACCAGACGCACGTCCGGTTTGCTACCCTACACTGGGGAAGTGGTTTAAAGGGATGAAAAGAAAGGAGAGATAGGGAAGAAAGTACTCTCAGTGTGAACACGAGCGGTTGTCCAACACTTCACAATCGGTCACTGAGGCCAGTCGACTTCATGAATTCTAAACATGTTGCACGTGTACGGGTGTTTCAGCGACAACTGTCTCTAATTATTAAATATAGGGAATTCGATACAGAATAATACATTTTGCAGGACAAGATTCGCAACAAAGGTGGACAAGAAATTTTCTTTCCGATCATTTAGCAGCCAAATTAACTAAGATTCGCTAAATGGCTTTTGTAATTATCAACATTAGGACGCCAGTGCCAATTGGAAGTTTGTAGCTAATGGCAAACTCATAACGAATAGGCGGCAAGGTGTATGAAACCCGCAACCTCCCATATACAGCCGAGGTGGGCGCTCAACTGCAAAGCTATGGGAGAAGCTTCTGAAGAAGTGTATACAGTGGAACGCTTCTACAACGAACGCCTCTGCAACGAAATGTCCTGTATAACGAAGGATTAGTCATGTCCCGACAGAACTCCTATCATTCATATGCATTGTGAACGCCTCTACAACGAAGACCAGTAGAACGAATTTGCCTGTTCAACGAAGGAATTGAGGCGCCATCGACGGCCGATTTGTTACCTTAAAACGACCACCACGTAGCCGTGCCGCCACTTCCCTCCGCAGACGTCACCAAGGTGCACTTTGCGCTAGCGCTAACGGCAGCACTAGCGAAGCACTTGACGAGCGTGCCAGGGGCGTAGCCAGGGGCGTAGCCAGAGGGGGGGGGGGGGGGGGGGGGGGGAGCTGATGAGCGTACATATCTGAAGAACCATTTGTAAAGTTGCCCCAGTAACCAAATTATAGAAACTTGTGGTGAAATTATCTAAGAAAGCCTAGATGCAAAAGTAAACGCTGCAGGCTGTTTCTCCATACTTGCTGACGAAACGACGGATATTGCTGGAATCGAACAGCTTACTGTTTTTTGCAAGGTATACCTAAACAAGGACGCCAACGACATCGAATGAGTGTTTTTAGGTTTTAGCACCGGAATAGTAACCTCTCTCATTGCGACTGCAGGTTCTATGTAAATGTGTGCAAACTGCTGCAGATTCTAGTCACCCTTCCAGTGACCACTGCTAGTGCAGAGAGAATATTTTTTAACATTACATTACTAAAAACCTACTTGCGCTCTACAATATCTGAGGAGCGCATGGTTAGTCTGGCACTTCTATACGCCCACAGAGACGTCGGCATCAACGTGTCCGAAGTCATTGACCGCTTCGCTAAACTTCCCCGCCGAGTGAAGTTTGTCTTTTAGATAGCGAAGCAGCAAAAATAAATGCAAGTAAAAAGCTCTGTTCTTTCAGGTCCATAAACTCGTAATTATGAAAACGTATGACTGTTCATTAGATTTTAATACCGCAGAAATGTTCGCCGTTCATTCTAACAATTAGCATCATGATCAAAATTATCATGCGAATACGAAAATTACGCGGACATCAATAAGCAATTTTGTCCGACCTTGCTCATTGAAATACCGGCCTACGCGGTGTTTCCCAACAAACACACTCGGATATTGGGTAGTTTAACTTGCCGCATGATCTGTGGCTTTCGTTTGGCCTTTTCTTCCTTTTTAGCTACCTGCTTTTACTTCCTTTTTGAACCGAAGTTATACCCTTCTTTAATTTTGGGTGCAGAATATTTCTTGCCGCTCTGCAGGCAGTTAAATTGCACATTTTCGTACTGATTTCTGCATTATTTCTCTATTATTCTACCCATATGGTGATGTCGCGACCACCGCATGGCCCAAGTACATATCACGATTTCTGCGATCATAGTTTTATTCTTGCCTGGATCGTCTGTATTTCAAGGTGTAAAGTTTACTATCTGTGACAGCGCAACATGTTTGTTTGTCTTGTTTGACGCATTATGTGCAGTGACGTTTGCTTAAATAGGTAGATATATTGGAGCCATATACATATATTTAAATATCTTGTTGCGAGGTTTTGCGTATACAAGCAGTGAACTTTGTTTCCACACGACACTTTTTTGCCTTTTATCAAGTTATATCTTCGCATTTGTATATTCCATTCTATCTTCACATTTCTAGTGTATATATTGCAGAACTCCTGCTTTTTATTTGTACTCACTGTTGCGACTATAATTTCGGTGCTATTACTCACAATACACGACCGGCAACAGCTGCTCCTGCGCAGTTCCATTGCAACGAAGGACAGCGTAATTGAGGTTTTTCCCTGGCCGTTGCATATGTACACAAATGTAAACAAGGTCCTTGAATGACATAGATTGATCAAAATATTTGTCCTCAACTAGTTAATTTCATGGCATTTACTGTTCCCAAGCCCGGACTGCCCGCTGCGTGGTGGTTATGCGGACTTCGAGCATGTCCTGTCGGGCTGCGCCTCTGCCGGTCCCCCTTTCACCCAAGAGGAAATGATGACGCTTATTAATGCCCAGGATCAGACCTATAAAATCCTGGCAGTCCAGAGGGCCCGCGAGAGGGCCGTCAAGTTTGACCTGATGGTCCCCGAGTGGGCCTAGCCAGGTGACGTCGAGTTTACTCGCGTCTATCGTGGACCGAATAAAGTTCACTCACTCACTCACTCACTCACTCACTCACTCACTCACTCACTCACTCACTCACTCACTCATGGTCTTTACGTTTTTCATATGAGCTGCATGCACTGCCTTGCGGGTTTCGAGCTGATATAGTTCTAAAGTTCGCGTGATATTTTCTGCACTTATTGCAACATTGTAACATTGCAACCTCTACTGTCAAGCACGAATATTTGTGGTATTTTTCTTTATTCTTCGTGTTTATGAGTATCAACCAGAAAATACACAGTAGTGCCTGCTACACATTTATTTTCAGTATTCTGTCAGTATTTTCAGTCTTCTGTATTTTCAATAGCCTGACTCCATTGATCATGATCTTATACGTCAGTTTTCCTCTTCTGCCTCACGTCACATCACTGCGACATAATTTCCTAAATATATTTAACATACCAGCTGGGATAAACACAGCTGCAGGAAGGCATTTGTTGTCTGTGCACAGTCAATTTGCACCTCCTATTACGCACACATGTGAGCAAAATTATACGGACCAGGGGTTGCGCGATAATGCCGATTTTTTCCTCTGCCTGTGAACACCACTTGAAATTAAAGACTGCAGTACAAACTTGGCATTGCGAACTGTTCAGTGTACACGTCAATTCCAGTTTATGCCTTTTAATTACGAAGAAATTAAGTTTTTTCAGTGACCCTGTGGTCCGTATAGTTTTGCTCAAGGGTGTACATCAAGCAATGGAGTTTGACGTAGAACTCGGTCATGTAGGAGAGACAGCTCTCTCCGCAGGTCACCAAGTACATGAGAGCACGAAAAAGACACAGTCATAGCAGTGCATATACCAGGAAAAGGTCATGTTTGCTCTGAAGCGCGCTGTCTGACACCAAGACGTGTAGTGAGTATTCCATTGCATATCCAGCATTCCTGAATCCTGTAGAGGCAGGCTTTTGAGTCGGGCTTCAGAGCGTTGAAGATGCAATAGGAGGCCCGTTACACGAGAACACGTCTGACTTGTAGTACAAGGGCGCAACTATAGCGCCAAGCCACATCTTATAGAATCAATTACACTGCTTGGAGTCAACTTTGGTCATTCAAGAAGGAGCTCGAGTTCTTAATGTATAGCACATAGCACAATGTTGCATAGCGTCAAATTGTGTGTTCAAGTGATTCCATCAAAATATGCTTCCTCTACACCATTAAGTGAGTTTGAATTGGTATCTTTAAACTACATCAGAGTTGCAGGCAAACCTATGGAGATGTCAGCCTCAGTGTCTGTTTTGAGTTTCTCTCTGTGTACCTTTAAAGCGGCAGCTTTCATGTGGCCTCACCAGCTGCCTTCGCGACATCGTCGATGTACTGTCAAAAATAATGTGCGAAAAATGCCAAGCGCGTTGTACTGTGCACCAACTGCACGTCATGCGACGGCGCATTAGGTGGTCTCTCTGCAAGAGGCGCCGTGGTTAATGTTCTTGTTGAGGCTAAAAATTGCCCTAGCGGGGGGAAAAAAACTGTGAAGAGAGATAAACCTGTCGTTCTCTCTCTGCTTGTCCGTATCTTTCTTTTTTTTTCTGCTAGAATCCCAACCAGAACCGGCCAGTTTTTCATTCTTACAGCGTTTTACGAAGCTTCAACACCCGCGTATCGCCGCCTGCACCAACATGCCGTCGAGTTGGCCACTGTGGAACTTGGTGTACACGTGCTTTGGTACGTCACTCAACTTGCCATTCGTAACGGCAACTGTCTGCTCGAGGCTGCGGTCTACGAAATGCACTGTGTGCCATTCCCGACGTACTTTAGCTGCCATAAGGTGGCGCTCACTGTCGGATCAAATGTCAAATGAAACGGCAAATGAAATGTCCGCCAGGCTATGTCGCAACCGCGTCTCTCGGACACTGCGGAATGGAAATAAGGTTGCTGCGCGCGTGGCCGCTGTGCTCGAAGCATTCGTTTAAGAAGGTGCGACCGAGCGTAAGGAAAGGGCACTTCGTCTCACAGCGAAGTGGTCGAGCGAAAAAGTACGATCTATCATTAAGTGAATAGTTAGTGCGTCGTGTACTGTGAGCGTCGGGGTAGACGAGAATAAATGAAGCCAAAGTTTGTACAGAAATTGGGGAGGAATAAGGGCAACTTTATTTTTGCCACTAAAACAAAGTTTCTCCAATAATACTTTCGGAGTAAAGCGTCAATAAAGCATCGTAAAAAAGCTGCTGTCAGCCGTGCTTCTAACTAAAACACTTCAGTCTGCAATTTATGCATGAATTGTCTGAACACGGGCAACAAAGCTATTTTATAAGAAAGCTAAGCTCTACTTGACGAAAATGTCAAAAAGAGCTTCGCTCGCCCTCAAAATGTTCGTACTGCTCATACAAAGAATCCGATTTATTATTTTATTACAGCCTTCGTGTAAAAGTGAACTAGGTGGCTCATGAATAAATGCAAGGAAAAGAGTGGAGAGAACACGTGTCAACCACGTAGTTTACGCGCTTATATACGATGTGCGATCGCATGGTGACTTGACCACAATCCACCCGCCAGCGCAACTTTTTGCACGGTTAAGCGTGTCAATTTGATTTCTCCAAAATAAGCCGTGGCATGTTTCAAATGTACTGTGAGCATAAATTGTAACGCGATGAAGCATAAATAATAACTGAAGTTTGCACATCAAGTAGCTGGTGTAAGCCACGTTAATTAAGCCTGATGCGATATGAAGGCATGCTTGGTCTTGCCTGCTCAGGCCTCGCGGTTTCTTTAACTCGCAAGATGGGTCAATTCTTTAAAGAGGTCCGTATTGAAGATTCGCATAACATAGCACAGAACGCTATGACCGCGACACGACAGTGGTGTTCACAGCGGCAGAGGGACAGCGAAAGGAAACGTTTCATTACACCTGCCCTAATTTCATATGACATTAAGGCAGGTTTAATGCAACGATTACTGGATAATATAACATGATGTAGCTACGTCTACACAGCGATACCACTGTGTATATGAAGCGATATGTCACATAATACTATGCATTCACTATAATAACTTACACTTGCTGGCAGTTCTTGCATTCACTTTTCTCACGCGCGTTCAAATTTATGCAGCAAGTACACTCCGGCCAAGCAGTATTCAATTCCTGCATAGTCTGAACATACCTGACTGCGTGGACGCCCACTGCCCTATCGGAAATCGGAAATGAAAGCGATTCTGCAGTTGCAAATAGCCTAGTCTTGGGCTTTTTGTTACACTTTTATCAGCTACTCGAACACAAAAAAATATATAACACGTATATTATTTGCCCAAAAAGCGCGGTGCCTCTGAATTGCAGTAAGAAAACAAAAACGAAAAGAAACAGTTGCGACAAATCATGTGATAAAAAATGCGCGGGCTTCGCCATTAGCAACTTATAACCACTCATCACACGCGCATGTGCACCTTTAGGCGCTTTCCCACCATCACGAAGTCACAAGTGCAAAATTTCATCAACTCTGCATTTGTGGCATCGAGTGACCAGTGCGACCAGCGAGCAGTCAATGCAAAAAAGATGCACATTATAAGCTGACAATCATATAAAGAACTTTCGTTCCGAAAGCCCGTGTCGAACGCTTTTTGCAGTTTCCTGCAGAATTATTACCTGACCGGAAAAAGGAAAAGACAAAAAAGACACGCAAAAGAGAATTCAAGTTCTTCGCACAATGAAGTTCTCACCTCCTACATCTTTTCTTGCAAACATGTTGACGGCTACGCTCTTTCCAGCCTTGTCATGTTCCTCCAATCTCTGTAAAACAGCAGTAAATTTGTTCAGTACGACAATGCATACACAGGGCGAAAACAAAGAAACTAACACTATACTGTTTTACTACGTGATTCAGGGTTGTAACCCCCCACCCCCCCCTGAGGCCGACTTAACCCCCCCCCCCCTTTTTTTTGTTTAACCCCTTTTCTTTCCTTGCGCATTTCAGTACTGCAACTAAGATGTAAGACGCGCAATCGTCTGCACACCTGCAATAAGCGCATTTTTTGACAATTTCCCCTGAAGAAATCGAAATTAGTGCTGCTTAGATGACATTGGCAAACTGTCAACCCCCCCCCCCCCCCCCCGGCAAAGATCCTGGGTGCGCTACTGCCTCCTGGACATTTCTGTACCTGCCTTCAAAGCGAGGGAAGTTTTTCACCGCCAAATTATTGGTCCTAGACAAACTAAAAGCAGATAACGCTTTACAGACGCTATATGTTTACAAAATACAATGCACGGTCACTTTGTGCGCATACGTAGTCCGCCGAACCGGTTTCTTACGCGCAAGAAGCCATTGCCGAGAGAACGATGTGAAATGTACTCGTTTTGTACGCTGTCTGTAAAACCGAAGCCAATTACAGCTCAGTGCAGCAATCGCACGCATTCGCAGCAAGCGTTTCCATGGACATAAGTGCGCGATATTTCTATTTCGCTGCGATCCTTATTAATGCCAAAGCATTATATGTCCCCTAAGGAAGAAACTCCGGCGACGGTACCAAAATGACCGACGCCGCAAAGAGTAAAAACATGTTAAACAATGCTCGGATTGACGCCACATTTCTCAGGGAGCTTCCTGTAAACCAACTAAATTAATGTCCTTGAAAAGAAAATTTGGCACATTTCGGTCTGGGTGGAAACCGTACCCGTGCCTCCAGGGTGCGAGACGAGGACGCTTCCCCGACGCCATGGCGGCTCCACGATTCTGGTTTACTAAAGGTGGGCCTAGTGTGTGTGTCATTGCACACGTCACGTCGCAGCCATGTGGCTGATTAAAGATGTGGCCTAGTGCGTGCGTCATTGGGCACGTGACGGCGCAGCCAATGGAGAGGAGGGGGCGCAAGTCATGAGAGTATAAAATGAGCGCGCTGCTTTCCGCTCGTCACTTGCTCTTCAGATTTCATCGGTGCGGTCTCTACAGCGACGGACTCTGAAGCGTCTACCTCAGCGGCAGCTGTGAAACGTGAAGAAGATGACATAATCACGGCAGACCTGCCATTAGACATAGAGGATCGCATAGCTTGAAATAAAATTCATCGCTCTGCAGAAAAATTATCCGAATGTTTCCGTTCTGTGGCCAACGTATACGCAAATACACACACAGAATCAGCACAAAGAACTTTAATTCATGTCGAAAACATCAATCAAAAACATTTCCCCTAAGGAACTGCAATGCTCTCGCATTCCCACATGTAATCAGTCTTAAGTGTCTCCTTAATTTTAGACAGTGCGTTTCTTTCTTTCTTTCTTTCTTTCTTTCTTTCTTTCTTTCTTTCTTTCTTTCTTTCTTTCTTTCTTTCTTTCTTTCTTTCTTTCTTTCTTTCTTTTGATTCAAACAAAATATACTGTGTCCGAAATCGCCAGCGAAAGATAACGCATTTCTGTCTGTTCAGGTGGAATACATGAAGAGGCAGACATGACCTTCACGGCAGATTCTAATTTCCAATTATGCAATTAAAAACATTTACTAATGACCTTTTCAAGGCATTCAATTGTTGGAAATGAAATTCAAGAAAATAACTATTACAAATGGTGAACTAGCATCATTTTCGAGATAACCGTCCCTAAAATATGATAAAATATACATTAGCGTAGCAGTATTAATCCGGGCTGTTGGAGGGAGGCTTTTAAGAAACTGTTAACAAGAACGCCAATATATTTCGTGCAACATTTTGTAAATCAATATGTCACAAATGGCGCTAGTCTTAGTATTTTTCCTAAGCAGTCATGACTTCACTACTGTTCACTTTCACGATTTAAACAGGTAACATACTGAACAATTACAAACTTAATCAGCGAATCTTTCTAATTAGCTACCTGTACATGGCGATTTTTTGTGCAAGTGGTGTCCGCATATTCAGATAATTCACCTCAACACGGTGCATTTCGATTTCAGAAGCGATTCTAAAAAAGTGTCTATAAAAAGAAACATAGACCATGGTAAATTGCCAAAAGCGCCTGAACTAGACCTCACTGGTACGCCTTCACGCCGGAATAACAGCGAGAAAAGTGTGACAACAGAAAACTGGCAGGAAAAACCGCAGTTTTGTCCGTTCTTGTCCCATCTCCTGCGCAGTTCTTTTTTTATTTTCGTCATTAACGCACGGTATATACTATACATAACGTATGCACTTGCGCTGTGCTGTGTGCTTTCGAAAAGAAATTCAAGGTTTTACGTGGCAAATCTACGATCTGATTATGAGGCACGCCGTAGTGGGGGACTCCGGATTAATTTTGACCACCTGGGGTTCTTCAACGAGCACACAATGTACGGTACACGGAGGTTTTTGCATTTCACCCCCATCGAAATGAACCCGCCAGGGCAGGGATTCGATCCCGCGACTTCGTGCTTAGCAGTGATGTGTGCTTAGGTGACAGCATATGAGCATTTGACAGGTCATAAGCAATCACCATTGCGCGAACGCTTGCGGGCACCATTCGAAAATACTTTCGTAATGCAATTATAGGAACCTTGTCGCGCACGGGGACATGCGATAGAACTTCAGGACGAGCCAATATTTCTCTGAATTCTTCAATGCCTTGCGCGGAGCGCCTCAACAGCAGGAACAGTTATCACGGCTCAAGACCATCCGATCACGACTTCCATGTCCACAGACACGCTTAGGGCCCGGCCCATATTCGCCACGTTTCACCGATGCAATCGATCTCTCTTGATCGCCTGCCAGAACGACGACCACAGGCGTCATTCTCCCAACTTTGCAGCTCTGCGTGCACCAATGCAATTGATCGATCAGGAACCGCCCCAGAAATGGTCCATCTTCTGCGATTCCAAGGCCGCCCTCCAGAGTTTGCTCTCTGCACTACGCCGTGGACACCACGAACGACTTGTGCGGACACACGCGAAATTTACCATCTGGCAGTTGACAAAGTACATGACATTGTCTTTCAATGGCTGCCAAGTCACTATGGCATCCTTGCAAACGAGCAAGCAGACGCAGCCGCTCGATCTTCACATACCAGTGCCGATTGCATCGCTATCCCTATGTCCAGAACAGACGCAGCGGAAGCTCTGTGCGCTTGCTCGCGAGCTTACGTTAGCCCAATGAAATTTGACACACTTTAAAAACCAGCGCCTCTGTTCCCTGGATCCTGATCTGAAGCTCCGTCTTCAACATGACTTACCACGAAGGGAGGTAATTCTCATTTGTAGCCTATGGCTTGGAGTAGCTTTTACCCACGCGTACTCCTACTTTATCGGAATGGCCACAAGTTCGGATTGTGAAGTTTGCGGGTGCAAAGAGACGATAGCAAATCTTCTGTGGGATCGTCGTCATTTTAGTGCACAAAGGAAAGTCCTCAGCACCACGCTCGACAAGACTGACAGCAGTCTCCTTACGGAAGCCAGTATTATTGGTCCCTGGTCCCAGCCGATGTCGGCACGAACTGTGCTTTAAAAGCACTAGTACGTTTAAAAAAAAACAGGGCAGATTGAAAAACTATAGAATGTGCGAACTGATGCGTTCTTTTTTATTCATTTTTTGTCTTCTCTTGGTTTCTTATCTTTTCTGCCCTTACCCCCTCCCCCTGTGCAGAGTAGCCAACCGGACACTTAACCTGGTTAACCTCGCTGCCTTTCACCTCTTATTTTCCTTCCTTCCAACGTGGTCAGCATTCATCGTGCCTCCCTAACATCGGTGTTCACACCCTCGACACGTTCACCGCCAGCGTTGTGGTGTTTAAAACAACCTGAAGTGCACCTTTCCATTCCAGAATTAAAAAAGAAGACTGACCTGCCTACCTTGCCCTTGCAGTAAGCAGCTCTAGATTACTTACACATTTTCTACTTTGACTGAGTCCACATATATACGGATGACTCTACCGCTCAGACCAGCTCCACGGGCGCAGTGGTTATGCCATCACGATCAATAAGCATCCCATACAAATTTTCTCACGTCACATCATCGACCGGTTCGGAGCTCGTTGCCCTCCGAGGTGCCGTTGATTATATTAACAACCAACCAGCTAATCGGTGGGCAATATTCTGTGACTCAAAGGCGGCCCTACAATGTCTTTTGTCAGCTCTTCGTCGCGGGTCCTGTGAACAACTTGTGTCTGAGATACGGGAAATGCACCATCATATGATCGCGAAAGGACACGACGTCGTGTTTCAGTGGCTGCCGGGTCATTGCGGTATCTCCGGCAACGACCTCGTCGACGAAGCTGCTAAAAAAGCACACGAAGGAGCAAACCTTGTTTCTGCGCCTTTATCGAGGACTGACGCAGCCCAACACCTAAGCAAGTTAGCGCACCGTATGACATTGGAGAAGTGGCACACACCTGAATTCACCCAGCATCGGTTGCAGCCTCTCGACCCATCTATGCAACTGCGGCTGTTACCTGGACTCCCGCGTACTGAGGAAACAATGCTGTGCCGCTTACACTTGGGTGTTGCATTAACCAATGCATACACGTGTTTGATTGGAATAGCTGACAGCGCCGAGTGCAATGCCTCCTGTGTAGAGGAGACCATACAGCACCTACTGTGCTATGGCCCATCATTTCAAAATGAAAGACATGACCTGTGCACAGCTCTAAATCAGCTGGATAAAAAAACCATTCACCTTGAACTTGATCTTGGGATCATGGCCTCGAATATCTCAGCTACAAAAGGCCGCAAAAGCGCTGCTGCGATTTTTTAAAACTACCGGATTGAGTGACCGTCTGTGATCCGGACTGAGTGATCGTCAGTGAGAGAGCAGAGATCTTTTGCTAAGTCGGCGATATCCACAGCGGACTTTATTTCTTCTCTTAGTATATCTCTCCTCATTTCCTTTCCCCCAGTTCAGGGTAGCCAAACGGGCTCAGTTCTGGTTGACCTCCCTGCCTTTCATTAATGATTTTCTCTCTCTCTCTCTCTCTCTCTCTCTCTTCAATGCCTTGTATTTATTATAGCTGCGTTGTGGACCAGAGCGCGGCTAAGGCTCACATGGCGTGGTTAAAACTTGTGTGTGTATCTCTCCTATGTGTGTCGTCGTCTACACGCCTTTCACCTCGGAATAAAAACTTTCGTTTTCAGTCCCGCTCCTCTAGATACTGCCGGCGCAGCCAATGCGGCAGCGCTGTCCACGTGATTCCTCATGCTACGTCATGCCGACGGTAACTGCAGTCTTTCCAGTCGTGGGACTCCCACACTTTTTTTTTTTTAACTGCGAAGGCGTTATTGAGACAAGATGCGTAGGGGAGGGGGGGGGGGGCAATGTCTATTCCAAAACGTACGCTCCAAACATCCTCTCCTAATGCGGATGAAAATTGATCGAGAAAATTCTATTGAAGATTATAAAGTCTGAGGAGATGGGAGGACCTGTCCTATTCCGACCCGAAACGACCGCACTTTTCCGACTGTGACTTGGCGTCGAATAATTTGTTTTCCACATCAAAAGTGGGAGGCATGGCTTGCGGACGAGGAACAGGACAGTCAGCTGGCTCTCCTGGACCAAGCCCAGCGAGCCGCTCAAGCCAGTGGGACCCTGGACTAGGGGCTCCACCCACATCTTCCTTCTTTTTTTTTTTTTTGCCTTTTCCCCATTAAAGTTTACTCTGTCTCTCTCTCTCTCTCTCTCTCTCTCTCTCTCTCTCTCTCTCTCTCCACATCAAAAAGAGAAGACAGTGCTGCTTGTGACCACTGTGGCAGTGAAGAAACTATTGAACACGTTCTTTACCGTTGTCCCCGATACAGAGCCCATTGGCAGTCAGTCACTCGAGACCGCGCTCACTCGTCTTGACGGTCGGGCGCTTTCGAAGCAGACAGTCTTGGAACACCGGCCTCTACACTCGTCACACCACAAGTCGGTCAAGGCATTCTTGAAGTGTTTACGTTCGAGTGGCCTGTCAGAGAGACTTATAGTGTTCACAGACGTTTCCCTCTTCTTCTATATCTTTTTCTTTTCGCCTTTTATCTTTCCGTTATTCTTTCCATCTTTCTTTTCTTTACCCTTCCCGCAGTGCAGGGTAGCAAACCAGATGCTCTTCCAGTTAAGCCCCCTGCCTTTTCCACCCCATTTATCTCTCTCTCCTCTCTCTCTCTCTCTCTCTCTCTCTCTCTCTCTCTGTCTGTCTGAAAAGATAGGTAGGGTCGGGTTAAATATGGCTGGAGAGGTTGGAAGCAGTACGCCTCCGGTTAGTGTATTCCACTGATACGCAAAAAATTAATTTGGTTTAAACTAAAATAAAACGATGTTGGGCATATTAAAAGTGATGTGTGGCCAAGCATATCAGTGTGTTGGATGTTCAATTAGGCGCCTCGTGGAAAATTGCTGAAGTTATGTTAATTGTACTTTGCATTGTGCGTGGCTTCAGAGATAAAACTTGGTATAGACATAAAGCGCGTTTTTGGATAAACATGATGGAGGAAATTCAAGGTTATGGATGCCTTGGAAGCACTGTATAAAAATTATCGAATTTGTAGAAACTGGAGTTCTCATCGATGCATGGCGGGAGGCTAAAATGTTTTGCGAATAACCGGGCGTATCAAGATGAACCTTCCTAAGAATAGATTGTGCGTCAAGTACAATTTCAATGTTGTAGGTGCCTAGGCGCACCCTATAAAATTTCCAAATTGTCGTCGAATAATTTAAAACGCTCGTTCGAGCAGAATAAACTTTGATAATAGGTGTTGTAAACAAACAGTTCGACCTTTCTGCTTGAAACTTTGCACACATAGATGGGAGACCATCTAGATTTAGTATCAACCGTAGGAAAGGTATTTCTAGCAGAAAGCTTCGTGAACTTCTAGCAGAAAGAATCGTGAATTTGAGAACGTTAATTGTACACCGTACGGCGTTCAACGCCGCCGGCGCTATGGCTGTGACTTGGCGCTGCGCGTATCGGTGACAAGGATGCGCGAGGCTCGCTGGTTCCAGTAGAACTTCAGTGGAACCAGCTATTTTTCTTTGTCAGGGATGCGCTATGAGGATACAAGGAGCGCGCCGGGCGCCCGTGGTCTCTTGTCTCGAACTACTTTACCGGAATTTCGGTTACGATTCTTCAATGTCGACAAGTGTTCTGGTTTATATATATATATATATATATATATGTGTGTGTGTGTGTGTGTGTGTGTGTGTGTGTGTGTGTGTGTGTGTGTGTGTGTGTGTGTGTGTGTGTGTGTGTGTGTGTGTGTGTGTGTGTGTGTGTGTGTGTGTGTGTGTGTGTGTGTGTGTGTGTGTGTGTGTGTGTGTGTGTGTGTGTGTGTTCGTTCTCGCGCCTTGTGTTTTATTCTCAGGCATCTCAACGAGAACACGTCAACGGAATGTCTGCAGTCTACATCGTGCTTCAGGTTTACGGCACGGCAGGAACTGGCCCCGCACAAGACATTAGGTAGTTTCTTCGTCGAAACCTGGCTCAATAATTGTGCTTTCTCCTGACAAACCGCATGCGGATACAATACGCCTCTAGAATGCGCCAGTACATTACTGAGAGGCAATTATCCTTATAGTTAAGCACAAATGTTGAAACCATACCTGAAGAAAACACTGATATCCAACTCCCTTTGTCTTCTTAAATGACAAATAAATCAGCTTGGTACTCACCAAGCAAAGAAGTTTTTATTTTATTTATTTTTTTCACACTTTTCCTGGGTGTGTTACTGTTCCGTCTTGTATACTTCAACTGCAAGCCGAAAAATTTGACCAGCTGCGAATATTTGAGGTGAAATTTAAAGTAAGGCGGTACTCTCGTATATGCGCAGCATGCACTTAAGCCCTTCACAGTGGACTAGAAAGAAATGCCTATTTTCCTGTCTCATTCACTGTAAATGTACATATGTCGAATGAAAATTGGCCTGGAATGTTTCACAAAGCTGTCTCTCGGAACAGCATAGTGTTCAGATAATACATAATAACAAAGTTTCAAATAACTGTTTCAATAAACTAGTTTCAAATCAATTGAAAGGGAGGCCATTGCAAGTACATTCGGAGAAGCAGGTAATTTTAGGCCGAGAGGCAAAAGGCAACGTTCAGTCTAGGAAAATCGTGGTCAGAAAACATGCTGAAATTCCGTGCGCCATACCCGGAAAGTCTCGCGTCTGCACAGCAGTGACACTCGCTGCGTAAAATGCTCTGGTGCAAAAGCGCTTGCACGAAGAAAAATGGGCTTGGTTACATGAAACTGTGATTCCTTTGATCAAGACAAATTACCTGCATGTCTCCGCCTTAGACCTGGTACCTTGAAACCGGAAGTGAACTTCGCACTAAGACGCAAATAGCTGCTCGCTATAGAGACAGGTTTCATTTTCTTACACCCACACGTTCTCGTTTTTTTTTTTTCTTCTTCTTCTTTTTTTATACTTCGTGCCTTATAACGCATAGGTCTTAGCAAAAACTACAGCTTAGAGCTCAACCTAATGTAATCTAACGGAGCAATATTGACCTGCTGTATTCTAACGGAAATCATACAGCTACGGCTTTGTAGATTTCCCTGCCGAAATAATAACAAAAAGATTTAAAAACAACTTTGTAAAACAGGCAATCAGTAAAAGACGACGCCATCTAAGCTCTTAAATTGCTTAGAAGACGAACAACATCGAACAAAAAACTGAATCAACCTTCATATAGTAACAGCGCGAACGGACAACACGCAAATATGAAGGCAGCCCAGGACAGAGCTTGTCCCGTGGCCTTCTTCGTCTTTTTGTGTTGTCCATTTGCGCTATTACCATATGCAGTTTCACCAACTCGCCCAACTTTCCATCTTATTTAATCAACCTTCCCTGGATAACTTTTACTCTTAGGTGTTCCAAAGATCGACATCAAGGGACAGCCCAATTCAGTTTCATTCGTAAGTTCTACTTTAAAACAAAAACAAACGAAGGAAGTATGCCCTTACGTATGAGGAAATAACGTGGAAGAAAAACGGCTCCTGACCGAAGTCAATCTACGACGTGCCCAGGAGGTGAGGTTTCCGAACAGCATGCAAGACTATGTCTAGAAGCAAACGAATTGTCTTGAGCTGACTACAGCATAAGTTCACGTATCATAGGAAATTCTAACGCAGAACGCGAGGCGCGTCGCTACAGCTTGATGCCTCTGAAAAACGAGAGGCATGTGGCGTTTTTACTGGAGTTCTTTCACGTCTTAAATGAACAGAACAGTCAGGCACTATACGGATAACACATGAAAAGCGAGGTCGTGACGACATCTAGAAAGTGGCGACCCCTTCATCGGCGTGTAAAAATGAAGACAGCAAAAATAAATTAAAGAAGATGCTCACCTCTGGATGCCCAGGTCCACAAAACGCACAGTATAAAGGGTGGAGTAGTTGAGAGTGGCCTACAGGATAAACATGGCTGCCCGCTAAGGAGTGCGTCCTACGGAACCAGCGAGCTTTCACCAAGCCGTGCTTCCTTCCCGCGTGTTTCCTGTCGAGCGCGGATTTCAAAGCGTCGCGAGCGTGTCCTGGCGCTGGTTCCGAGCGATCCGAGTTCCGTGAACTTGCTGCAAATCGAAGCACCGCCGCCACCGCTCTGAAGCCAAACAACGTTGAGGGATATTTTTTTTTCGCCCTCTCGCCCCTTCGCTTGCTCGGTCGTTTGTAATTCTTTTTTTCTTTTATTTGTTATTCTCCGGTAGTCGTCACTTTTGCACTGCGCATGCTCTTGGAACAGCCAAAAAGGTGCTAATTTTAAAGCGCGCCGCCGGTGCCGCCGAGGAAGCAGTATAAATAGCAGCCGGCGAGCTCGCGATGTCTGGAACCTCGTAAAGGCAGCCGGCGAAGGTCCCCTCCAGAGCACGCAATTCCCGTCCACCTAGGCGATTCCTGAGTTCTTCCCAAAGACCACGTCTTCCGCCGCGCCCACTGGCGACCGCCTCGTGACGCTTGGCGCTCCTGACGTCAAGCAACCAGCCCACGCTTAGGATCCTCGTGCGTCGGCGTCCGGGCCGGCTGGGTCAAGCTTGCCGGTCGTAGAGAGTCCGCCGTGCGCGGCATTTGCGAGTGGCGAAAGGCCAGCACCTATAGCGTCAATCTACCTGACTCCCTCTCACTCGTGTTCATATATCAAGGGCACAGAAGGATAACCCAAATTTATATGCCGTATGTTCGTAAGCTTGTCTACTGCTGTCTTCATTATACGCTGTTGTTATTTTCTTTCTTTCTTTCTTTAGGAATTAATCTTTTAAAGCATAGTGGCAAATAAATACATCCCAAACCCAATTTACTCTCACCAGTGTAGTCAAAACTATTCATGGATGTCCACCGCTGTCCGCTTGGTCATTGATTGGCTCTTTGTACGTAATAATGGACATAGGCATTGACCGAAATTTTTTATTCCGAATGTGAAGCTACACGCATTGTCACTACGGGGTCATTGTGCAAATGTCCAAAATGGCTCGAGCGGCCAGTCGCGCGGCAATTTTGCGTGCATTCGCGGGCTTCTTTCATGATGCTCGCAAAAGCACTTTTATGCCGCACGTTTCGAGCAACAGAAAACTGTATCGAGAGTTTTTCATGTTGCTGTACAATTTTCTCAATGACAGTTCTCATCTAATTATAATATTTGAGAAGTTGATTACTTAATTAAGACTACTTATGTAATTACGCAGAATGCCGAAAATAATCTGAGTATCTCCAAGCGACAGCAAACAAGATTACCTTGGTTCTGTCCAACTACGTGGCATTTGCATATTTTTAAATCTTCATGCATGATAGATTGGACACCCTATATATATATATATATATATATATATATATATATACAGGGTGTCCCAGCTATCACGCAGCACGATTTAAAAAAAGAGGAACGGCGTTACGCGAAGCAAACCTTGTGTGCGTATTGTTTCCAGTACAGAGGAGTAGCCGCCAGTATTTTTTTAGTTACTGAGATTTAATTAATTAATTGTAATTAATTATCTAACTCCAGAAGTACTGTCCTAATTATCAAAGTGTCAATGAGAAAGTTGTAGAGAAACATGAAAAACTCCCGATACAGCTTTACGTTGCTCAATACGTGCTACATAAAAGTGTTTTTCCGAGCATGAAAGAAGCCCGCCAATACACGCAAAGTGCCTCGAGCGGCCAGTCGTGCGGTAATTCTGCGTGTATTCGCGGGCTTCTTTCACACTCGGAAAAACACATTTATGTAGCACGTATTGAGCAACGGAAAGCTGTATCGGGAGTTTTTTATGTTGCTCTACAACTTTCTCATTGACACTTTGATAACTAGGACAGTATTTCTCGAGTTAGATAATTAATTATTTTTAATTAATTAAATCGCAGTAACTAAAAATATACTGGGGCTACTCCACTGTACTGGAAACAATACGCACTAGGTTTGCTTCGCGTAACGCCATTCCTCTTTTTTTAAATCGTGCTGCGTGATAGCTGGGACACCCTGTACATATATATATATATATATATATATATATATATATATATATATATATATATATATATATATATATATATATATATACAAAGTTCCTGGCCCACCTCAACTCATTCAAGCCCAGTATCCAGTTTATGGTGGAATATGAGGAGAGCAGCCCCATAGCTTTCTTTGATGTTCTCGTGGAACGCATGGAAAAGGGTTTCGCCACAACGCTATATTGAAAGCCCACGCACACGGGAAAATACCTCGATTTCCTTTCCGTACACGCAAAGGGCCATAAGCGCGTGGTCGTGTCATCCCTGTTCGAACGCGCCTTCCGTCTCCGTTCGAGCCCTACAAGACGCCGAGCAGAACTGGACTTCGTACGAAGAAACTTGTCGAATAGCGGATACCCGCCTCAAATACTCAGAGAGCAGGAACGTCGTGCCTGAGCGCCCAACCGCCAAGCGGTTACAAAGAAGTGTAAACGCGCAGCCATTCCGTATGCGCGCGGGGTAAGCGAGGCTTTGGCAAGAGTTTTCAATGAGTACGACGTTTGGGTTGCTCATGTCCCGTCAAGCAAGTTACGTGGTCAAATGATGCGCGTAAAAGACCCCTTGGAACGATCAAGGTACCCCGGTGTTGTGTATAAAATACCGGCAGAGATTGTGACGCAACTATGTTGGAGAGACCGGAAATTTCAAAAAACACATAAAACAGCATCAGTACGATGTCGCCAACACTCTAAAAACAGTTGCACCCTTTGGGGTGCATTTTTGCCACACAACAATAATCGTCATCTGTCTTGCTTGCATTTCCTATCTTGAAAACTCTGCACTTGCTACTTTCCTGTCGAGAACACTCTTGTCGTTCGTGACCAAGAAGTGCCGGGCGCACAGCGTTAAAGAAAGGAAAGCCACGCAAGTCAGATGACGATTATTGTTCTGTGGCAAAAATACGCCCCAAAGGGTGCAACTATTTATAGAGTGAAGGGCAACTCATCTTCAAACGCTTTATCAGAACACAACGAGAACACAGGCCACTACATAGACTGCAAATCGGCGTCCATTATCGCCACAGAGAAGAAACTGCCAGCAATACTAATGCTTGAATCGCTGCACATTCACGACACAGCATGCGATGAACAGGACATGTACGTGGGAATCTGTCCGAAATCTACTCACGCGCACTGCGCCATCTATCCCATACTTAAACGAGAGCCACTGCGTTTGCTTTCATTGTAATCAAGGGTCCCGTACAGGACCCGAAACGTCGTTTTATTTTCCAATACATGTCTTTTTTTTTTTTTGCCCTTTGGCGAGCGTTCGTTTTATTTCACTATGCTTATTCCTCGCTAGACGGGTTTCCGTCGAACTCTGGATTAGGTGCGCTGAGAGCACAAACTCGGCCGCAGGGGCCTACGGGAGTGTACACTCTTTACGTTTAATATGTTACTCTATGATGAATCGTCGAAGCAGGAAGGAGGCAACATCGCGCGCTGTAGCTGCCCGTAGGGCGGCTGTTTCGGCGTATCGCGTCAGGTGGTCGACTGCCACAATGACCCAGCGATTTCCAGCCGACGTCAGGGGAAGGGGACCATACAAATCGATGCCTACCCGTCCAAACGGCCGAGTAGGGCAAGGTTAAGGTTGCAGACCGGCTGGCAAGAGGCAGCGTGAAGATTGGCAGCGTATGGTGGTCCTTGACTACGTCAAATGGGCGGCCATATAAATAAGGCCGGAACTTAGAGCCCAGATGATGGCCAAGCATTCTTTTTCTGTCACAGTGTAATTTGTCTAGCTTTCGTAAGCGTACGACTTGCATAAGCGACGACATATTCAGGAAACCCTTGTTTGCATTGGGCAAGAACAGCGCCGAGGCCAACGCCGCTGGCATCTGTGTGCAACTCAGTAGGGGCTGTCGGGTCGTAGTGGCGCAAAATTGGCGGAGGTGTTAGCAGATGACGGAGCTTTGTGAAGGCCTCGTGGCACTAGGACGGCCACGAAGTGAGGGGCCCGTTGCTTGTAAGCAGTTTCGTCAGGGGTGAGATGATGGCCGCGAAATTGCGAATAAGGCGTCTGAAGTAAGAACACAGATTATATGAAACTGAGCAATTCTTTGACGGACGTTGGCTTAGGGAATTCGGCGACGGCCCGAAGTTTGGCTGGATCGGGGAGTACTCCATCCTTGGATACGACGTAACCTAAGATTTTCAGCTTCCGAACTGCAAATCGGCCCTTCTTTAGCTTTAGTTGTAGGCCAGCATTTGTTAAGCACGTCAAAACACACCGTAGGCGTTGAAGGTGTGTTGTGAAGTCCGGCGCAAAAAACAACAACGTCGTCAAGATAGCACAAGCATGTGTGCCACTTCAAGCGGCACAGAACTATGTCCATCATGCGCTCAAGAGTTGCGGGCGCATTACAAAGTCCAAAAGTCATTACGTTAAATTCGTATAAGCCGTCGGTTGTTACAAAAGCTGTCTTCGGCCGATCGGCGTCTGCCATGGGTACTTGCCAATACCCTGAGCGCAGATCTAAAGATGAAAAGAATTCGGCGCCTTGTAGACTTGCAATGGCGCCGTCTATGCGCGGGAGAGGGTACACGTCCTTGTGTGTGACCTTGCTGAGGCGCTGGTAGTCGACACAGAACCGCACAGAACCATCTTTCTTCGTAACGAGGGTGACAGGGGATGTTCATGGGCTGTTGGAAGGTCGTATCACCTCGCGGTGAAGCATGTCGTCGACTTGTTCGTTGATTACACGACGCTCTGCAGGAGATACACGATACGGGCGTTGCCGCAATGGCGGTTGCGAGCCAGTGTCGATGCGGTGTGTAACAGTTGATGTCCGGCCTAGGGAACATTGCCCTCCATCGAAAGAAGAACGAAATTCTTCTAAGAGGCACAAAAGTTGAGATCGCTGGACCGGCGTATATAGGTCATCGGAAGTAGAAGAACCTAACACATCACTGGACGGTCTCTCACAGGTAGAAATAGCAGTGAGCGCACTGGAACTAGCACAGCAATTGTCATCGGGGAAGTCTATAACTTGCACGCCTTCGATCGCTTGTACATAGCCGAGACATTCCCCTCGGAGCAGCATCACAGAGTATGGAAACGGGTTGCAAACGAAAATAGTGCTGTAGCCCTGTTTGATGTCCACTGTCGCAAAAGGTAGCAGCAGGCCTTTCTGAGTGAGGAAGCGGTCAGATGGAGACAGTAGTGCAACGGCCTCTGAGCTGGGAGGCCGCTGCAGTACATGGGCACGACCGTTGACGCGTTGGAAGGAACGTGGGTGTCGTCTTGGCCAAGTAGCTTCCACGACCTCCAAGTATTGTCGGTGAGCCGCAAATCTAACAGCGGCGAGAGTTCCATCTCGGCCCGTGCGCAATAAATGACGGCATTGCGGCGCGAGAGGAAATCCCAGCCAAGGATAACGTCATGAGAGCACGAGGTGAGGATGATGAATTCTATGGCGTATAGAACGTCGTCAATAACAACAGGAGCAGTGCAGGCCGCTAAGGGGTGGATATGCTGAGCACTGGCTGTGGGAGGGACAGACCAGAAAAGGTCGTCATAACTTTCAGAAGTAGGCGGCAAAGCTTAACGTCCATAACACAGACGGCGGCTCCAGTGTCTATGAGTGCAGATGCGCGAACACCGTCAACAAACACTCCGATCATGTTTGAAGGACTGCGCTGAGGATTTTCATGTTTCGACGGCGCTGCAGCCCTTGCCTCTTGGACTGCGACGATTAGTTTTCTTCGTCCCGAGTTACGGGACGGGGTCGCATCGGCGACACTGAGCGACGGCGTGGAGACTGTATCGTATGTTGGGCGCCGAGCGCTACACGTGTACCGCGCAAGCGCATCGCATGTCAAACCGCAAGCGTCATGTATTAGGATTACTTATCTGTTATCGGCAGAAAGACAACGCCCCCTTTGAGATCCTATATATGTACGAGTGTTCAATAAACCGTTGTTGTTTTCCCCACTGCCTCGACGCGACATGTCTGGCTTCCTGGACGCAACGATACAGAGACGGTGAACGGCGAATAGCTGGCGTCGGACGGAATGTCGGTGACAAAGCCGAAGGGGGGTGATAATATGGACGGTTGAACTGGCTTGTCACGGCTGATGCGGCGCTAGGCGGCTGAACGCGATTACGATAACGAGCGACGTGACCGGCATAGCCACACGCAAAGCATATGGGCCGGTTGTCGGAAGTACGCCACCGGTTCGCTGGGGCAGGTCCCATCCATGTAAGAGGTCGGGTTGTACGAGGTGGCTGCTGGTATGACTGCATGGCGGGCTGCGGTCGGGCCCTAGCCGCGAGATCGGCATAACGGAGAGGCGCACTCGTAGAGAGTGGTTGAGTCCTCGCGACGACTTCAGCGTAGCTGAGTGGTGCAGCCGTTGGGACCAGTTGGGGTGTCGCGACGACATCAGCGTAGCTTAGCGCAGCGGCCGCAGGAAGATGTGCATGCTGGTCTGGCAAGACCTCGGCGATTTCCTGCTCGATCACACGACGGAGCATTGGCATACATTCGTTGCGGGCTGTTGCACATGCGGCGGCTGAACTAAGGTTAGCACGGAGAGCTGGCATGCAACTTCCTCTCGAACGAGCGCTTTCATCTCGGTAAGCAGTGCTGACTGGTAGGATATGGTGGCCATGCTAGCAATGTGTTCGTCACGCGATGAAGGGTGACGTGTCAACGAGCGCTGCCTTCGTAGCTCCTCGTAGCTTTGGCATAGAGTGACGATGTCTGTCACGGACATCGTCACTCTATGCATGCACGGATTTTTCGCAAGTAGCATATTGGATGCATCGTCTTCTACCCCTTTCATGACATTTCTTATTTGGTCGGATTCCGACATCGTCGCGTTGACTCTTTTGCACAAGTCCAGAACATCTTCAATGTAGCTAGCTGGTAAATGATTCACCCGGCTGCTGTGCACGTTCCCGCAAACGCGATTCCGCTCGCAGCTTGCGCACCGCAGGGTGACCAAACACCGCCACTAAAGAAGTCTTGAACGAGGACCACGTCGCAAAATCGGTCTCATGATTGCTGTACCAGAGACTGGCTACACTCGCGAGATAGAAGATCACATTGCTCAGCTTTGCGGGGTCGTCCCATTTGTTGTGAGCGCTTACCCTCTCATACGTTGTCAGTCAGTCCTCCACATCTCTTTCGTCCGCGCCGCTGAAGATGGCAGGGTCCCTGTGGCGAGGCCCACCAGAGCACATGACCGACTGAGGAGGCGCTTGCTGGGATGCGTCTTCAGGCATGGTTGAGCGTAGGGTACGGGATCGAAGCTCCGGGATTTACGCTGTAGGCCGAAGCACCCTCCACCACTTGTAAAGGCGTTTATTGGGCACCAGCCTTTTGGGCCGACCGTTATTGCAAGGTCCGAGCTCTCAGCACGAGCGGCGTTTTCAAGCGAAGCTTGTATTGCCTCACAAGTGTCGGTGCCGTTGTAGGTGTCACCGCAAAAAAACTCTTTCTCAAGCTGCGCGAAAATAAGAACTGCTCGTCGGGCTGCGAATTCGAACCACCGACCTCCGGGTTGCGAGACTACCACGCTAACCGATTCAGCCACTGTTGTTGTTTTTTTCTTACACGATATTTATTGCATCATGTATATGCGAGAAAAATACTATCTGCAAAAAACGTGCAAGCACCAGCCAGCACATCTCATATTCATGGCCTAGAAAGGACCTAAGATCTCGTTAAGCACACACTGCACACACAAAAACCTTGATCTTTGAAACTTTGAAAACTTTGAAAACCTTGAAAACGTTGAAGGTAGCTTTGATCTTAAAAGGGTGGCGACGACAAGCAACGTAACAAGGGGCGCTATAACGTAAAATGATTCCAAACTGCTTTGATTGCAATTTCTGTAATCAGCCTCCACGATTGGTCAAAACATTTTTGGGCCACTCCCAACTTCGCCTGTCTGTCACGCAACGTCACGAAAACCGCGATAGCTCCCCATTTGATATAACGTGTACACACTGATTATGCATGATTAAACCGCACAAAAGAAAAATGATCATTCCTGATTCGACGCCTTTTCACCATTAGCCCTCTGCTATTGGTCCAATATTTTTTGGCTACGCCCACTTCGCCTGTCTGTCACGCGACCTCACAAAACCGAGAAAACTCACCACGTCAAAGTGACGTGTACGCGAAAAAAAACGCATTAATATGCCGAACAGAACTGAAAGTTTTTTTTGTATAGCCACAGACTACCCCGTTCCGAAAGGAATAGAACATGGCTGCCCACCGATCGCTCAGGCCCTCGCTACTGGCACCTGCCGGTGAGCATGTATTTATTTGCGCATGATAAACCTTTTTGCGTGGCAGTAAAACGTTATCGAGCCTTTTCGGCATGCATTCGACAGCGCTCTGCCAACTCTTCCTTGATGAGGATCCGTTTTAGCGGCATTCTTATCCTTCCATTGCACGCCGCCGCGATTTTCGATCAGCCACCGCAAGCTAAGTAAGGCGAAGCGGACCAATCGGAGAAGCCGGCACCACCCTCTTCATGCGGTTATCTATTTTCACTGTGCTGGTTCGGCCCCATCGAAACCCTCTCCACTAGAGCGTGCTCCTCGCCTCTTGTCAGCCAATTAGACAAGAAACACCGCTGAGTGCAGACAATGTTATTGGTTTTGAAAGCGAACAAAGGTGACCTCCTATAAACGAGGAGAGTGTTTGATTGGGTTCTTCAGACAACGCTGCGGATCACCGCCCGATGCTTGCGTCGGTGGTTACGTAAGTTTGACGTAAGGACTTTGGAATCAAAACAGTTTGGAATCATTTTACGTTATAGCGCCCAAGAGGTGATACCACTCCAGGGCCGGTATTTTGTAGCGATGCCTCTCCGGTAATAATGCCTTATCGCGCTTTGTCAGTGGTCAGAGCGACGGTCCGCTCGCGGTATCAACGGGATCAGCCGGCCGTGAGCTGTGGATGATAAGACTAGTATAGATTAAGTCAAGAGGCATCGCTACAAAATCGCGGCCTATGGTAGTTGAAACTCTGTCAAGTCATACATGTCCTTCAAGTGACCAATCATTTGTGCGTAGCGATATTTCGACGAAACAACAGGTTGAGCGTTTCGGTCTAACATGCGCGTCTTCCATAAGCAATGTAGTCCAATTAAGAAAAACATATCAAAAGGCACGTCTTCTGCGTGGGGTGCAATCAAGTATCGGGTGGTATGGTGATTCAAAATGAATTGTTTCTTGATAGTTCTTTGGAGCACATCCCAAAATAATTGTTCGTTCACCATACGCTCCCTTAAAAGCATGGTTTTATACGCACAGGTTGTCGGCACGCGCTCGTGCTCCCGCGTTCGTCGTCGTCGTCTGCTTCCACAGCTGGCTACGTTGCCGCTACTTATTCCAGCGTAGAACTTCACTTCTGTCGTCCTAATGGAGAGGCCGCGTTTACGGGGTATGAGCCGTTGCTTAAGGGGGTATGAGCCATTCAATGTTGTATGTTACGGACAAATCTAATTTTGGAAAAATTTCATGGAAATCCATCCAGAATGAACGTGCACGGGAAAGGCCACGTCGTCGACGTGCTGATTCTAGCGTGAGGGCCTCGCGGAGCACAGGCGAAACGTCATAGAAGATGATGATGATGAATAAACATTTATTAGGCCCAAAATATATTGGTGGTGCCCACAGGTACCAGACGGGGTGGTTCCCTAGTTACGGGACCCATATGTTCCCAGCAGCTCCTGGCCCCTGTCCGTCAGTGCGAGCTGAATCGGTAGGGCGGGGCTGGATAACAAGGTCTCCCATCGCTCAAGGAGTTGGGGATTGGGGGTGTTGGCGGCAAGGGGAGGAGGGGGGGTCTTGAGTTCTGTGCACTCGGCCAAGATGTGCGGCAGGGTGCCCTTTTCCCTTTTGCAAAAAGGACAGAGCGTATCATGTTCTGCGGGGTACATGAGGTTCATCAGTACGGGATGCGCAAGCGATCTCGCCTGCGCTCGACGCAGGATGGTCTGTTGTTGCCTGGTGAGTTTGGGGTGCGGTTCTGGCAGTTTGCACCTTTCCTCTCGGTACATCCGGGTAATGTCCCGAAAGCTGGTAACCGGGTGCGGTAGCTCTTCCGGCTCGTGCTCTGCCCGGATTGACATTTCTCGGGCATGGTAGTCGGCGATGGTGTTGCCTGCTACCTGCGAGTGAGCCGGGACCCACATGAGCTCTATGGCTCTTCCCGGAGGCTTGCACTTGGATAGAATGGCTCGGGCCGCGGAGGAGATTACCCCCCTGCGGAAGCTTCCGTAGGCTGTCTTTGAGTCGGTGACCACGGTGTCCACGCTCGGCTGTGTGAGTGCGAGGGCCACGGCCGCTTCTTCGGCAACTGCGGGGTCTGTTGTCTTCAGGGACGCGCTGACGATCAGCCTGTCTTCTGACGTAACCACCACCGCTGCTCGGTCACTGTGTTTTCGGAGCGAGGCGTCCGCGTAGAGGACCCTGGGGTTCTCTTCCAGCTTCCGGGCCATGGCTTTAGCCCGCGCGGTGCGCCTCTCGTCGTCCTTGCCTGGCGTCATGTTCCGAGGAAGAGGTTTGGTGTGAATGGTCGTCTTCCAGTCTTCCGGAAGGGCCGCCTTGAGGGGTACTGGCTCGATCTG
Organism: Dermacentor silvarum; assembly: GCF_013339745.2. Lineage (NCBI taxonomy): Eukaryota > Metazoa > Arthropoda > Arachnida > Ixodida > Ixodidae > Dermacentor > Dermacentor silvarum. The sequence continues at coordinate 63,256,639 of NC_051154.1, read as the reverse complement.
CCATCCTATCTTGCGTAGGATGGCTCGTCCGTGTTCCGTGTGACTGAGCCGGATTCTCTGATTAGAGAGTTGGGCTTCGATGAGCTCCTCCACCGTGTTGTGGGCGCCCATGTCTAGCAGTCTTTGCGTGGACGAGTATATGGGCATGCCCAGTGCTTGCTTCGTTGCCTTACGAAGCATCGTGTTTAGAGTGTCCCTATTCGCCTTCGTCAGCTGGAGATACGGGGCGGCGTAGGTAACCCGCGACACGACGAACGCGCGTACCAAGCGTATGGCATCGTCCTCTTTAAGGTCTCGGTTTCTGTTAGACACCCTCCGAAGCATACTAAGTACCTGTTCGGTTGCAGTTTTGATCTTTGTGACGGCGGCATGTGCCTTCCCGTCGCGTTGAAGCAATAGGCCGAGAATCCTAATCTGCTGTGTTGGCTTGATGGCCGTTCCGTCGATGGTGATGATCACGTTCGGCGGCAGCTCCTTCTTTGGTTTTTCCCGGTTGGATCATGAGAAGAGCTGCGGACCCCGAGTTGAGGGAGCGCGATGTTGAGGCCAAACGTCAGCGAAGAGCCGTCGACCATAAGTTGCGGGAACGCGATGCTGAGGCCACATGTCAGCGTCGTCTAGCCCTCCAGGAACCCGACAACGGTGGCGCACGCCTCGGCAACGCTAGTGCCAACTTCCCCGATGCGATGACCAGGTTTCAACGCGAGTTTCTCAACTGGAACTTCGGAGCCAGCTGCAGTGCGTGTGACCGGTTGTGGTTCGAGCACAACGTGGTACTCGTGAGTAGAGCACTGCACGGTCCCGGGCCGGCCCGAAAGCCCGGGCCCGGCCCGGCCCGCGGGCCGGGCCGGGCCTTCCGAAGCGTTTGTCGGCGGGCTCGGGCTTGAGGCCGCGGCCCCGGGCCGGGCTCGGGCTTGAGGCCGCAGCCCCGGGCCGGGCTCAGGCTTGAGGCCGCAGGCCCGGGCCGGACTCGGGCTTGAAGCCACCGGCCCGGGCCAGACTCGGGCCCGCTCATTGAAGGGCTTAAGTAGGCCTTCGAGCACACGCGACCGTTATGCATTGCATGGTTCAGTGCATTCTGTGCCAAGCTGAAGTGACACGTGCAAAATGACTGTCATCATCATCATCAGCCTATATTTATGTCCACTGCGGGACGAAGGCCTCTCCCTGCGATCTCCAATTACCCTGTTATACGCTAGATGATTCCAACTTGCACCTGCAAATTTCCTAACTTCTTCACCCCACCTAGTTTTCTGCCGTCCTCGACTGCGCTTCCCTTCTCTTGGGATCCATTCTGTAGCTCTAATGGTCCGTCGGTTATCCATCCTACGCATTACATGGCCGGCCCAGCTCCATTTTTTCCGCTTAATGTCAACTAGAATATCGGTTATCCCCGTTTGTTCTCAGATCCACACCACTCTCTTGACTGTATATCTTATCACATGACTATATCTTATCAAAGAAAATAGTAAAACAGATGAAGTTCTCATTTTTAGCCGCGGATCTGTTTCAGCCGGGCCTAATGTGTCCGTTGAATCTAAAAATGTGGGCCCATCCTGGCAGCAGTGCAGAAAGGGTCGAAGTGAAATGGCACATACACCTGTGAACTAGCGAAGCTGAGCCTGGATAAGTCTAGCTAAGAATGGTGGGGACTAATTGCCTATCGATAGGCAAATTATAGCCAATCAATAGCTAGTCGATAATCGATCAATATTCAATAAATTCCCGAAAATGCTGGGGATGACTTCGTAGTGCCTAGCCTAGCCCAAATACGTGGTCAATACCTTACGATAGCCAATCGACAGCCAATCAATAGCTAATCGATAATGGATCAATAATCAATAAATTCGGATAACTTGGTAGTGCTTAGCCTATCCCAAATACGTGGCAAATATCTTGCAATAGACAATCAATAGACAATCAATAGCTAATCGATAATCAATCATTAATCAATAAATTCCGGGAAATTCTGGGGATGACTTGGTAGTGCTTAGTCTAGCCCAAAAGCCAGGACTAGCTTGGTGCCCATCATCTCCGCTGTCTCTTTAGCATTGCGCCGCTAGTGCAAGCTATGCTAATTTTTTTTCCTTCTCCGCAAAAACGAACATTGTTTCCACGTAAGGAAAAATAAATTATACAAAGAACCGCTCCTCAAACCATTTCCATGTTACCGCTTTTGTGATCGCACTATTACCAGTGTCGATACTATCGCATTATTTTAGCGCTAAGGCCAGTTACTTTTGTGCTTCAATGCATAAAACAGCGTTTTCCTCAAAAAGTTAACTGGAACGCCCATGTATTTCGTCGGACACTTTGAAAATTAATATCTCGAAACTGGTTCAGTCCTGAGAATTTGTTCCAAGTGGATACGCCTTGCGAACTCGGCGGCTATAATTCGTAGATTGAAAGATGTGCCGTAAAATCATTAATTAAAAAGTTAATTCGCGTAATTATGTTAAATATTCAATTAGGCGTTTTGACCATCCATTAGGCCATCCATGTCAGAATTAGCTTGGAACTACATAAAGCAATTAGCCTCTTTAGAGCGTCGTCGCATTAATGCCAACACAGGAAATCCTGAGATACGGTCAATTCCATACTTCAGAACACTCTATAACCATCAGTCGTTAATACATTACCTATCATTCACTTTGTACAGATACAAATATGGCGGTAATTTCAGTAAGAAAGAACTCGGCTGACACTTTGGTCGCTTGTAATGTATCTGATGGGATTATTATTCTGCCTTTGTGTATGGTTCTGAGTATATAATGTAAATGCTGTTTCGTTTTCTTAGCAAATGTTGACCTTGTAAAATTAAGTCTCATGCTATGTTGTATAGCTGGTGTTGCGTTGTTTTGTATAGCTAGTATTATTATTGTAGTGTTGTTTAAAATGCATTCCGTTAAAACTTTTTTCTAATTCTGTTAACTCGCTGTGACGCAAATATTCTTTCTCTTTCCGTTCATAGCTATTTCGTCTATGAGGAATTCCAGCGATAGCTGGAAATATATGTGAATTATTGTGCATGTGTGCACACTGTTTGCTGTACTATTGCCTTGCCTGGTCTTATGGGTCACGGCAAGCTATATATGTAGCTTTTAGTCCAAAATGACCGTCCAGCATGTAAACTGGACAATGAATTGATTTGGTTTGATTGATTTCGTCGGACACTTTGAAAATTATTATCTCGAAACTGGTTTAGTCCTGAGAATTCGTTCCAAGTGGATATGCCTTGCGAACTCGACGGCTATAATTCGTAGATTGAAGGATGTTCCATGAAATAATTAATTAAACGTTAATTAGCGTAATTATAGTAAATCTTTAATTAGGCGTTTTGATTTCTCGTGGAAGTAATGGCCGCCTCATCGAGTAGTTTAGATCAAGGATTATAACTGTGCTATCTGCCACAGGCAATCTTTAAAAATTTGGTTCAGCTAAAATGAAACGCCCTGTATATTTGCATTCTAAATGACATCATAGAACGATATCGTACAAATCAAGGCATGCGCACCACCAGAAAAAATAGTAGCACAGGCAATGGGCCGGATTACTGATGTTCCCGTGGGAAAAACAAAGATTTCGGCCTTTTATTGCGTATATACTGCAGCTGATTAAACCTCGAGAAGGTGAGGCTGACAGATAGGGTACAATCTGTAAGTAAAAAAAAAGAATTTTTTTCTTACAGGCCGGGCCTGGTCATGCACACGCGGGCCTTAGGTAAGCTTAGTAATGAACGCCGGGGCCCGGGCCGGGCCCGGGCTCAGTAACACGGGCCCGGGTCGGCCGGCTTGGAACCACGGGCCGGGCCGGCTGGTCTCGATCATGTACGCCCGGGCCCGGGCCGGGCTCGGGCTTTGTATTACGGGCCCGGGCTTGGCTCGGGCCTCGTAAAGCGGGCCCGGGCCGGGCTCGGGCCGAAAAATCAGGCCCGTGCAGTGCTCTACTCATGAGTGCAATTCGTTTGGAGGAACACCGAAGAAACACACGACAAGCTTCGCTTACCCCCTTTCCTCGACAGGGTAGGGGCTACTGATTTTTTTCTTTTAACAGTGGAGCTGTTCTTGGTCGACCCTTCGCCGTCTGTCCGGCGTCACGCAGGTCACGTGACCTGGAGAGGATGAGAGCCGTGCCGGGGAGGGCAGGTCATTTAACCGGCAGAGGAGGAGATGTGTGCTGGGAGAGGAGGCGACCAATGAGAGGCCGCGCTGGGCGCGAGGAGGAGAGGAGATAAGGTGCTTCTGTGCGGCGCACTCTGTCTAACAACGCTCAACACGAAGAGCTGCTGCCGACGCCGTCCGCGTTACCCCGCGTTCGCGCCGAACGCGCGCGGTGTCCGTTGCTGCAGCCAATGCGTCTGGCGGCGGCTCGGCAAGTTTCGACCAGAGAACTGGACACTCGTCAAGTAGCGTCGGAAGTCGCCGCCTCTTCTTACCTCGCAACGTTTCAATATAGGAGCTTCCTGTTGTAGATCTGTGTTTACTTGTGTTTACGCAATTACATCATGTGTAACACATGCACATGTAACACTCGTAACACTCGATGTAACTAACACAGCTTCGCTGTTCGACCATCTTCACGGAGTTGAAGGGGCGATGATTTTTTTTTTGTCCCACCATGTCGTGATGAAGGAGAAAGGTGCAGCAGTTGCCTGGCTAACACGGCTACCAGTGCACAGAGGTACTGTGAACAGTCAGGACCTACAACAAACTAGAATCCCGGCCAAAACTAAACCACCTTTATGTTTATGACAATGCTACAGACGACAAGGCCAATGCTACAGACGACAATGTGCAACCGAGCTGACGGGCATTATAAAAAGAAAATTTGGGTTATTAATGGTTATTCAGTAGAAAAAAGTAGGAGGAGGAGGAGGAAACAACTTTATTTTGTTAATCTGGCTTAGCGAGGGGTGGCTACCAGGTAATGCCTTACAGCCACCTCCTCGGCTCTTTTGATGACCTGAAGTTGAACCTCCAGGTTCGGGTTCATGAGAATCGCTTCCCACGCTTCAGGCGAGGGAGCGGCCAGGAAATCTGGTGGGGGGGGGGATCTTCCCTGCAGTCCCAGAGAATATGATTTAAGGAGGCTATGGGCCCACATAATGAGCAGTGTGGATCTGTAAAGTCAGGGTAAAAGTGTGCGTATATTTGTGGGTTGGGCAAGGAGTGCGTTCGGAGTCGGCGCCAGGTGAATTCTTGTCCCTTGGTGAGCTTGGGATGAGGTGGGGGTTTTGTCCGTCTTGCGAGGCAGTAGTGTTGGGCAATATCGTGGTATGTGGTCAGTGGCTCGCTGACCAGGTCCCCAGGGTCAGAGACGGGACACACCGCTCGGATGACGAATCCTCGAGCACACTGGTGGGCCGCCTCGTTCCCCGGGTTCCCTGCGTGAGCCGGGACCCATATCATTCAATTGGGGTGGGTTCTTCTTCACTATCTTGTTGTTTGGGGGAGAGTAGGGGATGCAGCATTCGTATCGTGGCTGGGGCCACGATTCCACGTGCAAAGTTGGATATGGCGGTCTTTGAGTCGCTGATTATAGTTGTAAATCCGACCGCTGCAGCGAGGACAATGGCCGCCTCTTCTGCCTCCGCCGAGTTGAGGGCACGGACAGAACGGCCGTCCTTATGGGTGTTGCTGGGGGCGTAGATTGGTTGTTGTCATTGTTATTGATGATCTTGGGTAGGCTAATTACGCTGAGTGCGTACGTGTTATTTGGCAAGCAATATTGAGCAGCGTCGACGTATGCTGTTTCGGAGTTGGACCCGTGGGTTTTGTGCAGGGCTTGAGCTCTTGCTTTTTGTCTGCCGTCGTGATGACCTGCCAGCATGTTCTTTGGCAGCGGCTTGATAATGAACCTATTTCCGATGTTGGGGGGAATGGTGGCAGGATCGTTGTGTGTTGAGGATACTCTGTGCCCGATGCGGTCCAGGATCCAACGGCCAGCCTTGCTTCCCTGTAGTCGGTGAATGTGTGCCGTGCGGTATGCTTCTAGAAGCTCTTCCATGGTATTGTGTAACCCCAGGCTTAGGAGGTGTTCGGTAGGAGTGGTACGGATGAGCCCCAGCGCCGATTTGTACACTTTGCGAATGAGGTGGTCCAGTTTTGCTCTTTCGGTTTGGAGTAGATGTAGGTAGGTAGGGTAGGCAGTCGGGGCGGCCAAATGTCCCGAATTTTCTTAAAAGAAAGGAAAATTCGGGACATTTGGCCGCCCCGACTGCCTCAAATTGGGACGTGCTTGAGACATTTACTCAGAAGTCGGGACTGTCCAATAAATTTGGTGCAGTTGGCAACCTTAGGTATACTGCAGAACAGGCCCTCGCAATGTAGTCATCAGAATCCGCTGTCGACTACTGGCATTGACTGCTTGTTTCCTTTAAAGCTAGTGCATATAGGCTCCCTTTAGGGAGCCTCCCTAAAGGGAGCCTATACAGTAGCTCGTTTCCTTCTTTCCCGTAACCAAGGATGGTATTCTGGAACTTCTGAACCCTCTCAAATTCCGCCACGTTGCCGAATTCGACATCTTGTCAGCTTCGATTGGCCCAGAGGGCTTCTGCGGCCTCTGATGATTATCATTTTTGGCGTCCCCTTCGAAAGAGGGCGGCGACAAATAGTCACCTAGCCTGCTTGAGGTAATAAAGTATTCTATATACAGGGTGTCCCAACTATCATGCAACAAGATTTAAAATATGCAAATGCCCCGCAGCTGGACAGAACCAAGGCAATGTTGTTTGCCGTCGCTTGTAGATACTCGGATTATTTTTTGCATTCCGCCTAATTACATCCTTAGTCTGAATTATTTATTCAACTTCTCAAATATTATAATTAGACGAAAAGTGTCAATGAGAAAATTGTAGAGCAACTTGAAAAACTAGCGATACAGCTTTCTGTTGCTCAATACGTGCTACATAAAAGTGTTTTTCCAAGCGTAAAAGAAGCCAGCGAATACACGCACGCAAAGTGCTTCAAACGGGCAGTAGTGATGCAAAACTATCGGTAAATTGACTATCGATAGCAACGATAGTTCTTTTTAAACTATCGATAGTGTAAAAAGACTATCGATAGTATTATCGATAGTACTATCGATAGTGCAATCGATAGTAACCAGTTACATCTTACCAACAAACTTAGTTCTTAATATATTTATTTTTAAATCACAAAATGCAATATAAATTTGAAGCCGCGCAGTTCCGCCACATGTAAAGGCTTCCTTTCCGCTGCAGCTAAACAGTTCAACTTAATTATCATGTGTCAGTCAAGCATTCTGATGAGGGAGCACAAGCATGACAATTTTCTTGCCCTTCAGCCTGCCCTTCCTATCTGAAATGATATGTCCAGCCGCTGAGAATACTCGTTCTGCGGGTACCGAGGTTGCTGGAATGCACAAGCACTTCCTAGCCACTTCAGAGAGCGTAAGTTCGTAAGTTTATAAGCTAGGAGAAGTGACTGCGGTTATCGCTTTCTCTCAACTAACGTGTGTAATGAATAGAGGCCGGATCTTTAGGCATTAATAAAGCGCGTTTTAGGCGCCAAAAATAGGCGGGCAGAGCAAAGTTTTAGGCCTCCAACGTCGTAAATATAGGCACAATAAATTTTTACATAAATGCCAATTATTTCAAACGAAGACGTGCGCGACCTGTGTCTACGACAAAAAAAGAAAAAAACAAGAAATGTTATTGCGTATGATGGCACAAAGGCGCCAACAGTTGAACATAGCCGTGCAATTGCCCCATAAGACTGCTGGACTAATGAGGATCCATTGGCTTAATTCTACAAGCACACTGCTCATATTCATGTTCAACAGCCACTGTACTCGAGCGTCGCATATAGTGAAACAGGCATGAAAAGAATACTTGAAAGTTGGGAATACTGATAAAAAAAACGCTACTTTATGTCTGCCTGATGCAATTAAATTAAGACACAACAAAAACAGATAAATAATGAATGCAAGAGAGACTACGATTTATTAAGAAATTAACATGTTCTTACTTGAGGACTGTTAGGTACAACTCTGTCAATTTTCTCATATACAATGACATTATCCGAATTGTACAGGCAAAACGTCCCAACCACGGTGTAAAAAAGGAAGGGGATCCGACGGCGGCGCGAGGCGCGGCCACTTAGTGTGACTCTACGCACGCCGCTGCCGCAAGGGGCAGCACCTGTTCTGGGGGCCACTTTTTAGCTCGCTTTGCTGGCGCTTTTATGGGCACGCGCGGCAAAAGCGCTTTATTTCGATGAATATGTCATTCGCCTGCTTAAAACGAATCTACTTGGTTGGAGGAACGTCCCTTTATATTTCTGCCGACATTCCGATTGACTCCGACGCGGCGAGCAGCGGTAAGCGCAGCGCGCCGTCTGCTCGAGCAGACGACGCGTCTCTGTCGTGTTCAAAATGACGGTATTTTGACTGTAAGTGGCATGAAACATTCTACCTGCTCAGGATTTGGCGTCTAAATAACGAAAAATTGCATATCTTTGGGTATGGGTGTTTAAATGCTGACGGAGGTCGTAAATTATCCGCTGTTGTGCCGCTTCTCCAAGGCCTCCTGAACACGTGCTGCCCCTAGCGGCGGCGCTCACTTCCGGTCACACGAAGTGGCTGCTCTCTCGCCCCAGCGCGGGCGCGCCGTCGGAACACCTATCTTCTTACACCGTGGTCCCAACACTGCCAAATACACTTCCGCCCAATTTGAACACATGTTTGAAGAAATCTGTTTAGAGGGCACGCGGAACGTAGTCCAAGAATCGCTGTGAAGATTGTGGAAACAATAGCAAACTACCACCATCTGCAGATTTTTGGATTCAAAATTGAGCCTCTTGTCGCTGAGAATGATCTTGTACGCTGAGAAGGAACACTTGACGGCGGTGAACACCTTAAAAAGTAAATTACAAACAAAACAAAAGCCGCATGCGCTCCAGTTTTCTTCCTTCTTTTGCTCTTCCCTCTCCTTTCCCGTGACGGCTCTCCGCGGTTTTGCATTCGCCAACCGCTCGCGCCATGTCAGCGCGGCGGCGTATTCTGGCCGCGGCGCCTCCCATTTCACTGCTGCTAGCGGTTGTTTTTCAGGAGTTGGTTGAACTAGAGGACTAGGTTAAACCCCATATAGTTCCTAACAGTCTATGTTGCCAGGCAACAGGAATAACGCTCTCTAACTGCACTCTAAAACGAAACTTCAGGGTAAATAGTGTTCATATAGGCGCCCATATTGAAAATAGACATTTATAGGCATAAACATCAAAATAGACATTTATAGGCACTATAAAAACACTATCAAAGCCCTTCTTAACCTCTAATTCATGCTCATATATCAAAATGGGGCGATAGGAGCGCAGGGAACAAAAAAGGCATTTGCCTAAAATCCGGTCTCTAGTAATGAAGATTGATTCATTAGACACCGCTGATTCCAAATTCGATTGTTGATTTCATGGCTCGTAGGCCTAACATGGATTAGCTTGGCTGGTGAAGGCACGTAAGGTTGGTTACTCAAAATTAAGCGCAATAAATTGCTTGCTGCTATTAAAATAACCTCTAAATAGTAATTAAACGCAAGAACACGAACGTCAAGATTACTCTTCTTATCATAAAATGGTATAGTTTATTTTAGTATTTAAAATAGTTTTTCTTTGACACCGTAGTGGCGCTGCAAGCGCAAGACACTATCCGCAAACGCAAAGAGAATAAGAGAATAAACATCTTTAATGTGTAAATGCAGCTTTGGAGAGGCGTCCTCATTCCAGAATGCCAAGCCCTATTCTAAAACTCTTCACTCCTGCATGCCCCAACGCTAACACCCGCAAAACTATTTGGGGCCCCAAACTTTGGGGGCCCCTATTACCCGCCGGGATGCCTCAGTCAGCTAAGGCGTTGCGCTGCTGAGCACGAGATCGCGGGATCGAATCCCGGCCGCGGCGGCCTGATTTCGATGGAGGTGAAATCCGAAAACGCCCGTGTGCTTGCGTTGTAGGGCACGTTAAAGAACCCCAGGTGGTCAAAATTAATCCGGAGCCCTCCACTACGGCGTGCCTCATAATCAGCCATTGACCCTTACCCCTGCTTAGGCCACTGAGCCGACTTTTTCATTATAGTTCATTCTCTCCCTCTAGTGACTCAACTATCAATCTATCGATAGTACTATCGATAGTTCTGCATCACTAGCGGCCAGCCACGCGGCAATATTGCGCGTATTTGCGGGCTTCTTTCACGCTCGGAAAATCACTTTTATGTAGCACGTATTGAGCAACAGAAAGCTGTATCGGTAGTTTTTCAAGTTGCTCTACAATTTTCTCATTGACACTTTTCATCATATAATATTTCAGAAGTTGATTAATTAATGAGGACTAATTATGTAATTAGGCGAAATGCAAAAAATAATCTGACTATCTACAAGTGACGCCAAACAACATTGCCTTGGTTCTGTTACAGCGCCTTACATTGCCTTGGTTCTGCGTTGGTTTGCTGTGAACGTCGTCGCGTGTTTTTGTTTTTTTTTTTTTTTTTTTTTTTTTTTTTTTTTTTTTTTTTGCACACAGCCTGCAGGAGATTGGTATGCTTTGCAGTGACTGAGCCATGCCGCGACATCGACAAAACCACTGATACGCGCCTCCATGGGTGCCAAACGGGCTACGTTTACGTGAAGAATGGGCCGAAGTTAACTTTGTTAGGCGTCCCGAAGGATGAAATTAGGCGGAGAGTGTCGGCTAGCGAACTCATTGGGACCAAGGAGGCCTCCTTTATCCCTTCAGTCCGTTGTACGGCTTCGTGAAAAAGCTCGAGGATCTCTTCACGCAATGCTTCTGTCAGAGCGAGCTACATAGCTGACAGCATTATGGCTACACTGGCAGTTCAGAGCAAACTGTCCCTCGAAATTGGCTGCAATGCACACGCTCCTACCCTCACAGCTAAAATAGTTTTTTACGTTGTCACACGTCTTCATTTTTATGCGAAAGGACTTAACAGTGACAAGGCAGGAAAGCGGCAGAGGACGAAGCAGCTGAAGTTGAGCCGTTGCACATGAGGTGAAGCACATTAATCAATGGCTGGATGTTGTACTTATTAGAAATAAAAGCTTTGTTCCAGCCACAGCCCTGTTATCTTCATTTTGTTTACCTTTATATATAGCTGTACATAAGCATAACAATTAATGGAACGCATAACGAGCATAACGATAGAACGAAAAATGTTAGGCCTAACGTAAAGAGACAGGAAGAGAGCGGTGTGGGTCAGAGAGCAAACGGGGATAGCCGATATTCTAATTGACAATAAGAGAAAAAAAAAGGAGCTGGGCAGGCCATGTAATGAGTAGGATGGATCCAACTGGTGGTCCATTAGAGTTACAGAATGGATACCAAGAGAAGGGAAGCGCAGTCGCGTACGGCAGAAAACTAGGGGTGATGAAGTTCGGAAATTTGCAGGCACAACTTGGAATCAGCTAGCCCAAGACAGGGGCAATTGGAGATTGTCTTCGTCCTGCCGTGGACATAAATACAGGCTGACGATGAAGCATAACAAAAGTGTAACTGCATAATGATGGTTAATAATAAATGCATGAAGTTGTTTCAAGCGTGAAACAACTCAAGTGGAACAATGAAATATTTAAGCCATATATACAAATTTATTTTGGCTAACCAAAGGCACAAACCTGGTTAGCATACCCGCATTTTTTTTAGCTTAGCTAGGAAGTATTTGCGCAGTTTTCTAATTCATTGGTGGACTACCGGACATAATCTTCATACAAAATCATTTTAGGCTAGGTCGACACGGCACGTAACGGTATATTTGGTCGCCGGCCCTCTAAATAAACAAGATTTTTTTTCTGATTTTTTACGATTGCCCGATAACTCGGAAAATTTGAAGGCCCCTTCTGCATAAGCAAAGTCCGTTGGCGACGACCTATTTGCATGAAAAGTCTAACAGTTAGGATAGGCAGCAAATTTCCCAAGAGTTGCCGTCGTCCTTTTCTGCACGGTACTATTATGGCAAATATCATGTGGCCTAAACAAATACAGTGCTTGCTAAAGATATGTAAAGACTCTCACGTATGCCAAAATTAAAAACAAATAAGAGTGTGCACTGCTTCGAACTGAAACAGAAGCGCAAGGACAATGAAGCTTCTGCAAGCAACTTAAGCTTCCATTGAAGTTGCCTGTGGCGCCACCTCTTGGATGCGACGCTAACTGCGTCAGAGTGTAAAACATCTTTATTAATAATATTTGAACGGAGGGAGGAGCGTGGGAGGAACCCTCAGTCCGGGGTCCCTAAGATGATTCCGGCGATGTTTCGAGCCCGTTGTATCATGACTCGGAGGACCTCAGGAGGTCCGTCGCGGAGGGCATCGTCCCACAGCTCTTTGTTGCGTAGAGGGTAAAGGTGAGTTGGCAAGGGAGGAAAGAGGTCTGCAGTGCACTCAGTCGTGACGTGGAAGATTGTGGGCGAGCTGCCACAGCCAGGGCAACGGTCGGCATAAGAGTCTGGGTAGAATTTATTGAGAGAGACAAGATTTGGAAAAGTTGCGGTTTGCAACTGGCGCAACGCCACTGCTTCCTCTCGTGAGAAGGACGGTGGTGGTGCGCCGTGGGTGCGACTAATGTGTGTATAATGACAGAGAATGTCTCTGTAACGGAGCAAGGGATCCCCTCCACCTTGGACTAGTCGCCTCACCACGCCGAGCAGCCCGGAGGGAAATTTCTCGGGCAACTGCATGTGCGCGCTCGTTACCCGGCAGCGAGGTATGACCAGGGGTCCAGAGTAAGTGGATGCGGGGAGATGTGGTTGATACATTTTGCGGGATCTGTTTGAGAATTTGGTGTGCCGCTCTCGGGATGCCATGTCCTGATAGGAACGCCTGGCATTCCTGTTGAGAGTGCGTCAATGCATACACTTCCTCGAGAACACGGATGGCGTATCGAATCGCAAGAGCAACGCCGAGAATTTCTCCGTAAGCGGCATTTGTTCCGCGCATTGCAGCAGAGTCCCTCAGGGATTCGGTGCCATCCAACGCTACCAAGGTGTAGCCCTCTTGAGTGCGTGCTGTGTCCGTGTATAAAGTATGTGTTTCCGGGATTTTTGCAAGCATGCGGCCAAGGTATCGTACACGGGCTTTGCGCCATCCTTTGTCATGTTCGGGGTGCATATTACGTGGCAATGGATGAATGCTTAGTACCTGGCCTATCGTAGACGATAAGGTCGTTGGACGGGTTTCAGTCTCAAGCAGTGGCGTAGCCAGAAATTTTGTTCGGGGGGAGGGGGGCTCACCTTGCGGCGCGGCCTCCTCCTTATAGAATTTTTCGAGAGATCAAATACATGAATAATAACTGCATTGACAATGCCATTGTATATTAGATGCTGCAAACGAATTATTAAACGCAACGCACTGTCAAGTAAAATATGTATTTTTTCATAACAGAATATATTCGTTTGTCCCAAAAATTGTGGCAGAAATAATTGATAGCAATGCTTCCGCATTTTTTATCTATTTAATAAGTAAAGAAAATATCACACGAACTTTAGAACTATATCAGTTCGAAACCAGCAAAGCAGTGCATGCAGCTGATATGAAAAACGTAAAGGCCATGAAAAGAAAATGTTGAGGACAATTATTTTGATGAATCTTTGTCATTCAAGAACCTTGTTTCCATGTTTGTACACGTGCAACGGCCAGAGAAAAAAAAAAAAAAAACCTCAATGACGCTGTCCTTCGTAACAATGGATTGCGCAGTAGCAGCTGTTACCGGTCGTGTATTGTGAGTAATTGCACCGAAATTATAGTCGCAACAGTGAGTACAAATAGAAAGCAGGAGTTCTGCAAAATATACATTACAAATGCGAAGATAGAACGGAATATACAAATGCGAAGATAAAACGTGATAAAGGGCAAAAAAAGTGCCGCTGGGAACAAAGTTCACTGCTTGTATACCCAAAACCTCGCAACAATATGTTTAAATATACGTATAAGTCTCCAATAAATTTACATATTTAAGCAAACGTCACTGTATATAATGCGTCAAACAAGACAAATAAACACGTTGCGCAGTCACAGATAGTAAACTTTACGCATGGAAAGACAGACGATCCAGGCAAGAACAAAACTACGATCGCAGAAATCGTGATATGTACTTGGGCCATGCAGCGGTCGCGACAGCACCATATGGGTAGAATAATAGAGGAATAAGGCACAAATCAGTACGAAAATGTGTAATTTAACTGCCTGCAGAGCGGCAACAAATATTCTGCACCCAAAATTAAAGGAGGGTATTGCTTCGGTTTAAAAAAAGAAGTAAAAGCAGGTAGCTAAAAAGTAAAGAAAAGGCGAAACGAAAGCCACAGTAGATGCGGCAAGTTGAACTACCCAATATCTGAGTGTGTTTGTTGGGAAACGCTGCGTGGGGCCGGGCTTTCAATGAGCAAGGTCGGTCGAAATTGGTTATTGGTGTCGTCGTAATTTTGATCAAGATGCTAACTGTTAAAATAAACGGCCAAAATTTCTTCAGTTTTAAAAGCTAATGAACAGTCATAGGTTTTCATAATTCCGAGTTTATGAACCTGCAGGAACAGAGCTTTTTACTTGCATTGATTTTTGCTGCTTCGCTATCTAAAGGACAATTACTTCACTCGGCGGGGAAGTTTAGCGAAGCGGTCAATGACTTCGGACACGTTGATGCTGACGTCACTGTGGGCGTATAGAAGCGCCAGCCTAACCATGCGTTCCGCAGACATTGTAGAGCACAAGGAGTTTTTTAGTAATCTCGATCATGTTAAAAAATGTTCTCTCTGCGCTGACAGTGGTCGCAGGAAGGGTGACTAGAATCTGCAGCAGTTTGTACACATTTACATAAAACCTGCCATCGCAATGAGAGAGGGTATCTATTCCGGTGCTACTAAAACACACCTCTTTGCACAAACAGTAAGCTGTTCGATTGCAGCAATATCTGTCGTTTCGTCAGCAAGTATGGAGAAGCGGCCTGCAGCATTTACTTTTGCATCTAGGCTTTCTTTGATAATTTCATCACAAATTTCTACAATTTGGTTTTGTACATCTGAGCTTAAATACGAGGCATTACTGGGGCAACTTTCCAAATGGTTCTTCAGATAGGTATCTCCACAATCGGCTCGCATGCGAAGAAGCGCTCTGAAGCGCTCTATTTTCAGCGGGGGATTTGTTTAAATCCATAGGACCACTGTCCCTATGGCCACGGAGAGCCAGACCTTGTCGCCCGCAAAAAAGAACTGCCTCAATAATAGGCGGTTAACTTTCTTCCGTTTTCTCTTATTTTACTTTGCCTGCCCTGGTCCAGCTGATCGATCACATAGGGCGCGCTTCCTGAAAATGTTTGGAGAAAATTATCAGCTGCCAGCTGACAGCCACGGTGATATTTAGCATTTTCGTGTGTGTGGAAGATTGCGAGCGCGTGCTTCCATTTCTGGAACGGCTTGGACACGAGGGCTCCAGTGCGCGCATGTTTGCCCAAGTTTATAAGAACATTAAACCTATAAGTTCCAGAATTGAAAATCTAAAGCACGTCTTTGAAGCACGCGCCAGTGCACAAAGCACGTCTTTAGAGCACGTGCTAAAATCAAAGCACGTCTTTGGAGCACGCGCTAAAGCACGCGCCAGTGCACCTTTTGCGTCAAAAGTTTATGAGAACTTTATACCCATGAAGTTTCGGAATTGAAATCCATGCGCTCCGTAGATTCCGCGGCCGCTGCGAGTTGTTGCAACGCGCCCGCTCGCTATCGAAAAGCCCTTGAAAATTTGTGCTCGGATAGGGCTCCTTGCGTTATGTGACTCCAGGTGCTTGGGCGTTGCCACGAAATCCAGTCCGAGTTGGCAATGTTCGTGCCAAAATGTCTTCTCGAGTGTGAAAAAGACATTGTAGCCAAAATCCAGAATGATTCCCGGCGCCTGTGGTTGTTTTGGCCGGCAGTGCATGCCAGCACGAAAAAATTTCGGGGGGGGGGGGGGGGGGGGGCTGAACCCTTCCCCCCTGGCTACGCCCCTGGTCTCAAGTGCCATGTGGGACAGAGTATCCTAGCCATGTGAGAAGATGGCGGCCAGTAGGGGTGAGTAGGAGGCGCTGGCGATAACTGACCCAATGTGCCTCCGGCAACTAGCCCAGTGTGTTATGTGGCGCGTATAGTTCGGGAGGCCATGGGCCAGCTTTGTCGCTTTGCGAATCATTGCGACTATGCGAAGTTGTTGCGCTTGAGTCAATCGCTGAAAGGGGAGATGGTATGTAAGCCGTCTGATTACGCATGCCTCCACCAAGCGGAGCAGGTCCTCTTCTCGAAGGCCCGAGCGCCTGTTATGGCCAGAATTTGCTCAATCTGTCGGGATAGAAGGGCAACAAACAATATAGTTAGACCTGCCATCCGCTTGGACGTGTAGGCCGAGGATGAGAGCGCGATTAACCTGTGGTATGGGTATGCCTCCATGTGCCGTGGCCTAGTGGTAGAACGCCCGCCTCGACTGCGGGAGGCTGTGGGTTCGATTCCCACCGCCGCCGGGCACCCACTGGTTCAAATGGGTACAAGTGTGCCCCGGCCTGGCGTTCGGCTTCCTTCAGGGGTGATACGCTTGGGAAAGGAGCCTGCGCCCTGAATTCCCGTCGAAACCAACGTGAGCAC
Organism: Dermacentor silvarum; assembly: GCF_013339745.2. Lineage (NCBI taxonomy): Eukaryota > Metazoa > Arthropoda > Arachnida > Ixodida > Ixodidae > Dermacentor > Dermacentor silvarum. The sequence continues at coordinate 63,240,016 of NC_051154.1, read as the reverse complement.
GGAAAAAAAAGTGATGACTGGGCTGCTCCCATGGCGGTCATTTCCCATGTGGCGCCCCAAGCACCTATTGAGGTGGGGGCGCCTTCGGGTTGAGGTCAAACACCCCTTTCCAAGCGTTGAGGGCCCATAATGGCCGAGCACCAGACCGGGAGCGCGCTTGTACCTATTTTACCGGTAGGTACCCGGCGGCAGCACTTGCCTCCCACAGCCGCGGCGGATGCTCGTCCACAAGGCCGTCTGTGGTTGGACAAGAGGCGCCCAGAGACAAGTCCTGAAATCTCTATTGGGCCCTGTTTCGAGATGTGAGCCCCCACAACAGCCGAGCACCAGGCCAGGGGACATCTCTACCCATTAGAAAAACCGGTGGGTTCCCGGCGGCACCGGGATTTGAACTCGGTGCCTCCCACATACGAGGCGGATGCTCTACCGCTAGGCCATCGCTGCGGTCGAGGAAATGCTACGGGGGCGAATGATTATGAGCTCGGACTTTTGCGGAGCACATCTTAAGCCGCTGTTTCTCGCGTACTCAGAAAATGTGTCGACCGCATGCTTGCTGCAGTCGATCCTGGATAGTTCCTTCGGAACCCCGTGTCGACCAGATAGTAATAAAGCATTGAAGGACCCTGGTAATATCTTCCGCATAAATAGCATGAGCGACATCGGGGATCTGGTCGAGTAGCCGGGGGAGCCCTGCAAGCGCGATATTGAATAGAGTAGGGGAAAGAACTGAGCCCTGTGTTGTATCACGTCCTACAAGGCCGCATCGGACCGCATCGTTCCGTACCGGATCGATGCGGTCCCATTCCTATGGTGGTTGTGCGGAATGCGCGGATGTAGTTGTACATACGACTTCCACAGTGCGACTGTGCAACATTGCGAAGGATGAGGTCGTGTTCAACATTATCGAATGCCCCTTTCAGGTCTAAGGCGATGAGTGCATTCGTTTGGGCGCGCGACGGAGGTCCTATGACTTCATCCCGTAATTGTAAAAGCACATCTTTGACAGACAGATGAGCTCGATATCCGAATTGAGAGTGAGAAAAGAATGATTTTTTTTTTTTTTTTTTTTTCGAGGAAGGGCTGCAGACGCCGAAGGAGTACAAGCTCCATAAGCTTGCCAATGCAGGATGTTAGGGAGATGGGCCATAAGTTTTCAACCTTTACCGGTTTGCCTGGTTTGGGGATCAGTGTAATGTCGGTGTGTCGCCATGCTTGGGGAAGCGTACCCTTGCACCAGCATTCATTGAAGATATAGGTGAGGTGGTTAATATCCGCGTCCCTGAGGTTACGAAGAGTGGCGAATCGGATGTGGTCGGCTCCCGGTGCCATGTTGCGGCGTAGATCTTGCAAGACCACCCGCACCTCGTCAGCTGTGATGTCTGAATCCAGCAAATCGTTGGCCTCGCCTACATAAGGATAGTCAGGGTACTGCGGCGGCGGGCCTGTGGGTATGAAATGCATCCCTGGGGAGTGTCGAGGCATCGTCGCTGTACTCGTGCATTAGGGTGTGTAGTTGTGGAAATGTTTTTCTCTTTGGTGTAGTGGGATCTGTGAGTGAGCGAAGAATCGACCACGTTTTTGCGGTGCTCAATGTGCCTGAGAGGCGGTCGCAAAATCCTCGCCAGTTATTACTCGTGAGGGTCTCTGCATACTCCTGGGATTCCCATGTAATTTGGTCTATACGTTTCCTAACTTTGCGGTTGACCGTTGAGACGGTGTCGTTTCCATCGCCGTGTCAACCCTCTCCGGGCGTTCCAAAGATGAAGTAAATGGGGGTCTATGACTGGTGTCTCGGTTGTGGTACTCAGTGTGCGCGTGGTGACCTCTAGATCGTGTGTGAGCGAGTCCAGCCATCGTTCGTACCCCTGGCCCTAAGGTTGGTCCTGGCAGCGTTCTCTGAATTTCGCCCAATCCGTAATGCGCACATTTCGCTCGGGCCTGCGCGCACGCCGTAATAATGGCAAGGTGGTCGCCACAATGTATATAGTGGTAACTACCAAGGTGCTCCTCTAAAGGCCCGTGCGCTACGACTGGGCCAGTATTGCGCACGAAGGTAAGCTAGGTCAGGGCAGGTGTCACGAGATACGCTGTTGCTTATGCGAGTGGGGTGCTCTGGGTCGGTGATCGAGTAGTGTGTATCTCATGTTACAGTTGTCGTTCCACAAGCGGGTCCCTTTAGCCTGTGATTTAACGTAAACCCATGCTGTATGCGGAGTGTTGAAGTCACCGCATACCACACAAACCCGTCCAAAACTACTAAATTCTTAGTAGGCGGTGAAAACAGTGCGTACGCGAACGGGGGGAACTGTATACATTGAGTATCAACAGACTCTCGCTGCGTTTCCATTGCGTAATTATTTCCAATATTTGATGAGGGATGTCGCTGCTAGACGTATGCATGCGACATGTAACTCGTTTCGAAACTAATGCTCCCACAAGTGGAGAGACACCCGAGAGCGTGCTGTAGCCGGATAAAGAAGGAGTGCAATTGAGTTCCCGTAAGAGGATGACATCGGGAGGGTTTGTGGACGTGGCGACGCATTGCTGTATGGAACATCGTTTTTTGCGAAATCCCCTACAATTCCACTGACACACCACCACTTACCGCGCGTCACGCGGCGCCATCATCATCGTCAGAGTTTGAAGTTTCCGGCCGAGAGCTTTGGTCGGGCGGCAGGCTTGCGCTGTAAGCGCTAAGCTCAGGAACTTGCATGCTTGCGAAAGTGCTCTCTATACATGATTTGACTTGCTGTGTAATCCCTATTCGGAGGTCCTCCGTTTGGCGTTCTATCCTGTCCAGGGCGGCCTGCATACTAGTGCCCATGTCTGCCACCAGAGCGTCCATCTGTTTTTGCAGGCGCTCACAGCGCGCCTCCATGTCACGACGTAAACGGGCTATTTCTATTAGAGGTTCAGGGGTTGATAACGAATTAGTAAGAGAGGAAGGGGCAGGGAGAGATTTCCGGGGTGGAGCGAGCTGTGGGGGACCCTCCGCCCGACTGACCTCCCGAGGCGCTTCCGTCGCTGTTTGCTTCTCCGGGGTCCTCAGAACCTCTGAGGGGCGCCTGGGTCACCTTGGCTGGGGCGTTGGTCTGAAGAGCCTTCTTGTAGTGTTGATAGGAAGATGGGGAGGGGAATGCGCTTCTCCGGGAGGCGTATCGATGCTTCGCGGGATCGGGACCGAGACTTGCAATGGGTCCGGGACTTGCGACGGGATCTCGAACGGGTCTCCGACCGCACTTGTCCGGTCTCCTTCGCTGGGGCACGTTATGTTCGTGTCTCCGCCAGAGGAGCGGCTGAGTAAGCCCACTGCCCCCTCCTAGTGCTCTGTAGTTCCGTCCAGCAACGGGGCATTTGCATATTTTTAAATCTGTTGCATGATAGTGGGTACACCCTGTATACTTATCAGTCTAGCATTTCGTGTCTCCTTTTAGACGTTTATAAACTGCGCGAAAAAACTGAGGACACAAGAAAGAAACACACGACACCACGAGCGCAGTTTCTTTCTTGTGTCCTCGTTTTTTTTCGCGCAGCTTATAAATGTCTAAAAGCTATGAATCAACTAGCCCGCCAGAACGTCCTACTAACGTGTCTCCTCTTAATATTTTCCTCTTCTTTAAAACCTATTTATCTACCCTGTATAATTACCTACGCATGTAACGGATCTGGTCCTATTAATTTCTTCCCGGCTTTTTTCCCACCAATATCCTAAACGTCTTTCTTATCTCAACTGCTGACCGGCTAATGCTTTCATCCGCTTTAAATCCCAGAGGTTAAGGAAGGTGGACGTTTCCTACGAGTCTCGCTGCGTGCATACCTTCGCATAACAGTAGGATGCAGTAGCGCACCCAGGATCTCGGCCAGGGGGGGGTTGACAGTTTGCCAATACCATCTAAACAGCACTAATTTCGATTTCTTCACGGGAAATTGTCAAAAAATGCGCTTTTTGCAAGTGTGCAGACGATTGCGCGTCTTACATCTTAGTTGCAGTACCCGAATGCGCAAGGGAAGAAAAGGGGTTAAACAAAAGGGGGGGGGGGGGGGGTTAGGTCGGCCTCAGGGGGGGGGGGGGGGTTACAACCCCTGAATCCCCCCCCCGTCGGTGCGCCACTGGTAGGATGTGCCGAGTTGTCTCAGGATTTTATTTGCAGCAGACACATGCCTCATCCTGGGGCCGTATTCTGAAACGTACCACTTCGGCGAAATTTCTTTTTGCGCTTTCAGGCGCGCGTTGATTGGCTGGTTGAGCAAAATTGAATGACGTAGGGCTCAACTATCCAATCAGCTCATCCAATTTTGCTAAAACAGCCAATCATCGCGCGCCTGAAAGCGAAAAAGAAATTTCGCCGAAGTGGAACGTTTCAGCACATGGCCCCTGTTGGAAATATTTGCTCCGGTATGTTTTTGTCCTTAGGCAACCAGCTCGGGCCTCGAATAGCAAGGCACTGCCCTTTGTGTTATCGTACAGATTTTCCTTTCCAATTTCTTCTTGGTCATTCTTGCAAATCTCCATGGTACTTTTACGCGCAAGCGTATGTGGCCCGCCAGTGAAATCGGCGATGAGATGTTTGCGGCCGCGAAGGAAGCGGGCGCTGGAGGAGGAAGGCGCTTGGAAGTGGAGAATCGCGCGCCGGGGAAAGTACGAAGGAGCGCGCTGACCGTGCGGCAATTGGCAACGCCACCTAGAGGAAAGTCTAGGTGGCGTTGAACGAAGCAGGGAAGAGTCGAAGCCACAGAACACCCATAGCGAAGCATCGCGGAGGGCCGGGTTGACTCCTATGGCAGTTGCTACGGGTGCTGTGCGCGGAATGGACGTACCGGATTCGTCTCGTGATAACATCGTCCTCGCGCGCCGTATGCTGTACGTGCGCGGCTCAATCTCCCGCGCGCGAGGAAAACGGGGGGAAAGCACGCCGTGCGTATCTGCGTGCGCGCACGTGTACAGGCAAGGTCAAAAGTTTACGGGGTGGGGTTCCACGAAAAAGTCGAATATCAGCCTTTTAGCTTGCAGCCATTGAAGACGCCGCTGGCGTACACTACACGTAGCACATTTGAAATCGAGCCTGCATGCCCAAGCTCAGAAAATATTTTCGCAGATTCTGCATCCTGTAAACTTTTGACCCTGCCCATACATATGTATATATTATGTAATTCCTCCCTTAGGAAACCCTTTCAATGCTGGTGAATTCAGTCGTGTTTCCTCTTCCAAATGGTTCTGGCAGAATTAGCAGGTGGGCATCATCATAGAATCCATCTGCACATCCGTCCCCGTCCTAGAGGAGAACTGGAAGCACTTTTTTCCAACATGCCTTTCACATTTCACTAACAATTATTTACATAATAAAGTCTATGATTGTCAATTCACTAGTGCTAAAGGAAAAGGAGACATTTATTTCAGCACGAACACCCTTTATTGTTTACTGCTATAATACCAGAAGCAAAAGCAAATGCAAATGAAACGGTTTGGCACAATGTAGCTCAAAACAAACGTTTACTAAGCTGTCACCATTGCATATGCAATGCAAGGGAAAAAAGTAAAATATCACGGTTTTCATGCATTCAAGCAAAACAAGCAATAAAGTAGGATGATTACATTACTGTGTGATCAACAACCACTCGCAAGCCCTACAATCTACCTGTAATCATAGCTTGCTACAGCAAAATGAAAAAAAAAAAGACCATCCCTTTTACATGTGCATGATAAACCCATGACAAATAAAAACCAAGAGAAAGAGAAACAGAAATGTATCACAAAACTTAATGACAATTCAAAAACACACCGTGCAAAACTACAATCTCTAGGTTTCATAAATTCTTGCATACAGGCAATACATCCTCCTTATTCCATCACAGTGAATGGAAAGGGCAAGAATACTACTGTTGGTGTGTTGCACAATAATCCAGTCTAAACATACTAGGAAACATACCACTTAAAAAAAAGACTTAACATTATCTTCACCATGAGATCTTGTACTTCAGCATAATGGAAGCAAGGCAAGCTCTGAACTAACGAGCTTAGCTGCACTAAAAATTTTCAAGTCTCCATAAAAACGGAAACTATACAGGTCTATTTATTGCCAGAGCTATTTGCAACAACTGATAATTTTTGACAGATTGAAAGGCATGAGCAGAGCAAAGCACAAGGGAGGGAAGAAGGAAGTTCAAACATACGCACATCATTTCATGCAGTTACAAGAGCTAGCACAACAGTGGAGACAAACTATGTGCAGCACTGAAGGTATCAAAAAGTTGCAACTACTTAGGTGCAACTTTATCTTAAGATGATAAGCTTCCTTTGCTACATGCTCAGCTCTTTAATCACTTCAGTTATGAATCCTAATCAGCTAGTCGAACAGATATTCGAAAACAAGTAAGCAGTTTGTGTGAGAAAGCTGCTATACACAATCTGTACTCATTAAGGAGCCAACAAAATTCTCTGCAACTATATCCAATGTGACAGTACCACTTATATGAAGTTGAAGAAAAAAAAAACGCAATACGACTAGAAATCAAAGGAAAATGTTTTTGAGATCTCAACATAAAAAAAGAAATGCAATCATCTAAAATGTGCCAATTGTTCACGTCGCTATCACAGTACACTTGCTTTTACAATACGGATTACACAGTTTTAGGTTAGAAAGTCCAGATTTAACCGGCATAAATGTTTATAGTGAAAGAAGTAAGATAGCTGTTTTTTCAATAGACTAGAAGGCTCCATCAGCCACATGCTGCTCAACTCTAGCATGCACTATGTGGGAGGAAGAAGAAAACAGCATAGTGAAGATAGGGGAGCAAGTTCTGATAACACCATTTGGGGGGAAAAAAATAAGGACCATACTGCATTGAGAAGCCCTCGCAGCGACTATAACAGGACAGAACTTGGCATGTGCTTCTCTATGGATATTTGCACACTGTGCAATAGCCATGAAGCAATGAGTATAAAGATGACTATAACACCCTCTACAGAGTGCCTTTGTTCCGAGCGAAGCAATAACATTTGTTGTTTGCTTGCAAATTCAACTACACCCAGAAGGCCTTTAGTGCACCTATACAAGCTAAGAGTAAACTTTTGCAAAAACCTTCAAAGGGGCGCTTGTGGTAGCCTTAAAAACAAAAAAGAATATAATGTGCATGAAGTGCACCTCTGTGCCACATCCAGCAGCATCTGGTAGAGTTTTACAGAGGTCATCTGCAAAAGAATAAGACAGCCACAATCTGAACAACTGGTATACTGAATACGCTTTGCTTATCAGATAGTTTCATGGCAATACCAATAGCACAGAGATTACCATAGCATAAGCAAAGTGCAATAACATTTTGCAACTTTTACAAAAGCAAGCACTTGAAGTCACACTTGCTCTTTATATGAATATGACCACCAAATGAGTTTCTGTGCGCCATAAACTAAAAACTAATGTAAGCATACACACAAACTAGTGTGCGACACAATGTGTCTGAAAGGAGCAGCAGCAAGTTTAGCAACAAAAACGGTGTCACATGAAAAAATCATTCCTGCAGGCATCAATGGTAAATAGGCAAGCACAGGCAAGCTTACAGCAAACAGTAATCCCACCACAATAGCCTCACTACAGTCATTCTCTGTACTTCAAGCAAAATTTAAAACCTTCTTAGCTGATATTATACTATGACTAACTACTACTGCAATATTCAGCAAAGAACATCAAAGTCACACACACTGCTAAATTCCAACTGCAGTAAAACAAGAAAAAGCACTCGTGTTTCATTCAGGCTGGAACTTTTACCTTGCAATGCCTGTATTTAAACAGAGCAATATAAGCTCAAGGGGAATAAACATAAATGCTTCTAAGTTACTTGGCCACGAAAATAAAAGTTTACTGAGCCATTACAGAGGGCACAATGATATTGCTTACTTACAGCACAATAATTAACACACACGTACATGCATGCACCCACGCACGCGCACACACACACACACACACACACACACACACACACACACACACACACACACACACACACACAAAGAAACCTCTCGCAGCATAATAAATGAATACTAGCTCCGGCAGGCACCACCAAGGTCAAAGCATTACCTTCTTGCTTAAAAACAAATGACACACTCGAGCATTTAAAGCTTTGCGTGAACTGTGAAAAGACAGCAACCTTAGCCCCAAAATTTGTGCATTATATGCACACTGCCACAGCAATTCCCGTCCCCCTTATAGTTTTAAATACTGATTGCAAAAATGCAACTTACACACAGCACCACTTTTCTTCAGCATGGTTTTTAAGATGCCAATAAAATCACTGACATTAAGCTATCAACATTAGAAATAACTTATCTATTTTAATTATCCAGAAAAAGAAAAAAGTGAGAGTGAGTGGCTTTCATATTATGCAAACAAATACTGCATGCAGGGAGGCACGGATAACATTGTAAGCCAGATTACTGTAGAATTTCTTCATGCAAGCTTTTGTTGTGCATATGGTTCTTTACTACACAGAAGCAGCAAACGGCCACTAAATATAGAAAGGCAACCATTATCAAGTGTTCAATACACTCTTTCACAATCCATTGCAATACAAACAGCATTATCAATGCTATTGCCATACAAAAGAAAGTGTTATAGCACTGAGCACTTTTAAATACATTTTATGCAAGAAACATGAAGGGCATTGGTTCCAATTTTTTAATTTTAACAGCACAGTTGTGCTGTCCCAAGTTGTATCACTATGTAGAATGCTAGACTGTTAATACAGGCTATTCTTTATTGTACAGTAACCCTTCATTTGTGACAAAATTTAATCCAAAGTACCATTTTATTCAGTTTGTCATGTTTGTATGCCCTTTAGGCCATATTATTTAACGAAAATTCATCCCCAATATGAAAGAAAAGACAAGATTTGCATTGAAAACCTGTAATATTCCTGATTCTTGCATTGAAATCAGAAAAGTACCATGAGACAGATTTTTCATCACAAAAACCATGGTGCAGATAGCAAGAAGTGCATCTCTGCACGTTACATAAACAAGGAATAAGTTTTCCCTCTCACATCGGCACATAGTGTGCAGTGGCAACATATTACACTAGGTACAAAGGATGTGCAAGCAATACACCTGGGCCCCACACACAAATACATACACACTGGTCTTTTGCTCTCCCTTGTTCCACTCAAGAAACGTAAACAAAAAAGTGAAGACCAGAATGCAATGCTACGTCACGTTTCTTTGGCCCGAGTCACGCAATAACTAAGAACAGACAGCTAAACGGCAGCGAACAGGAGCACTGCCAGGACAGTTGAAAACAGATAAGATGAGCTGTATTAAAACAAGTTAATGGACCTTTCTGCATAACCTTCGCCTACACCCATACCAGCTGCACCTCCCCACCCCCTAAGGACTTCTGGAAGCGATAAGGCGTGCACAGGAAACTTCTGTAGTAAGCACAGCTCTAAGCATAGTTTATATCACAAGTTTCCTTGTTACCTTCTTTATTTTGCCTCGAACATGACGAAAACTGCTTAACTTGTGAACAGAAATTATGCCATGGTCAAAGAATTAGTCAATGCTGTGTCTGTTCAAAGTGCTCGCACTATGTTGGAGTGCATCCACAAGGTTGTGCATCCCACAAGGTTATCGATGGGTATGTCACAGCTCCTCTACTTCCATCAGAATACTACTTTTCTTTTCTTGACAGCCTCACTTTAATGGAGGTTCCCTGTACAGCCCAGAATGCAATGCTTACAGCCAAACTGTAAATAGCAAAGTTGCCTCAATGCTGAGACCAGTAATGTGATAGTTTTGTAATAATAGTAGTCAATGTGCCAATGCTCATGAAAATATGTGAAAATTACCTGTACACTACACCTGTACTACACTACACTGCAATCTCGGAAGAAAACTACAATGTAGCGCTCAGTAAAAGTCGAGAGTCAAATTAACTTTAGATGAGGGCGATGATGAAAGCATAATGTATGATCAGGCTACTGTGATTGAAAAAGAAAGGAAAAAAAAAAAAAAAAAACAAGCTCCACTTACTCTTTCATCCCCTTAACTCAATTACTGTGAACAGCAGTCTCAAGCTCACAATCAGTATCGAGTCCAGTCACTTGACCATGCTCTCAACCCCCTGAGCTGCAAAAACCTCCTACAATATTTAAGTCCTCTGGACAGGCACATTCTGCCCATTGCTTAGCCTCTGCTTCTTTTTGAGCTAATGTAACTGCACTGCCTGGAGTTTTGAAGACCACTCATCCATTCCTGCGCTGCTCGCTATTTCACACCCACTTTTCCTCCTTCAATTACTACACAAGATTCTGTACAGCCCAAAGAATTGCCCCGACTCAAATAGGCACATGCCTCAGACTTCAAGAGCCTCAGAAAAGTGGCATAGGTGGTGATCGTCTCAAATGAACAAACCAATATTTTCTACCATTTCTTACTTTTAACTGCTGTTCACAGTATACATACATACATATATAAAAACATCTTAATTAAGATGTCATATTACATCAGCCAGATGACCTGGCATGTCAGAGCCTATCATAGTGCAGTGCAGATTGTTTCTTTTTAACGAATTTTAAACTTTGTGTGCACAAAGACAAAAAGTTCACAGATGGAATGTACAAGCATGAGACATGTAAGTGAAGCGAACACTAAAAAATGTATATGCACTGTAGCATCATAAGACCACAACACAAAAAGCTGCATGCACGTATAATACACTAAAACAACACTAGGCTTTTACATTCAGAAACAAAAGAGAGAACTGTGTACAAGAGAAAACAAGGACAAATAGTGAGCTCCTCACATATGAAACACTACTTTAGCACTTGTGAAAAAACGCAATATGTGAGGGCAGACATGGAGAAAACACATTACACGCTTTTTGATTTTGGATCTTTAAGCAAACGGACAAGAGGACATGTATCACACATCAAGCATTACATTACAAAACCAAAGTAAGACAACAGACCTCTAACAAAGAAAGGCATGACATAAAATTCCTAAGACATAATGCTCAATCTTCTAACATGTATTTAGCTGCATGGCTGCCTAAGCAGGACTGTCTATTCAACCCCAAGTGCATCTCGAAGGAACAGTTGATTTCCCCAACTCTGTTCGTATTCATTTTACAGCCACCATGCTGGGCTGATGTAACCATCATTCCTGTAATTTTTCCCAAGTATGTTTAGGATCCTTCCAATGTGAAAATATTCTATTCAGTGGCACTTTTGGCTTCTAGGAAGGGCGAACTCAATGCCTACTTTTACTTTATTATGACTTCTTCCAGAATTGGCCAATTTCATTTACTTTCCCTTGCTTGCCAATAAAGGCATAGAATTTGTAAAGGAACAAATAGCCTAGTATTAATAGACCAGTAACCTTGCATACAAGCTCTCTTGCCGAACCACACTATACAATATTCTTGACAAGAACAAAACACGCAGCCGCTCGGTAAATGTAAGTAAGCACGAAGAGCAAGCAAGGCTTTTTCCATTCCACCGAAACGCTGTCTGCTGCTTTTAAAGTACACCCCTTCCAAAAGCTAGGCTGCAATGGTGAGCACACAGGCTCGGATAAACCAGCCATTCAGGCTACACAGCGTGAATATGGTTGCACGTACCAAATTTATCTGAGCAAGATGAAACCAGGAAAGTTTACTGATAGAGCCACAAAGAAAAGAAGGCATAAAAAGTACAGTAACTTGCAAGTTGAATGTAATAACCAGCCACTATAACAGTGGGCCCTTCTAGCAATTAATTCTTCACACAGGCACTACACAATTGAAAACCAAGTGAATGTGTCGTTTTCTGTAGGAACTACTATTTTGATTTATGCTGAAGCAATGTTCACACCATTCACCAGACAAAAAAGACTTTTACACATCCAATCAGCAATACTAAATGGCTACGATGAAGCCACTGTGACAGAAAAAGGAGTGTTCACAGACTTGCCGATTTTTCGCTACAATATTTCTGAAGTGATCATAGAACAAGTAATTTGGGTCCCCAAACTTTGAATGTCTCGTTATCCACACACAATTTTCTGCTTTAAGATCACACATGTACTGAACAGCAGATGCACCAAAGAATCAACTTTTCCACCATAAAAAAAGGAAACAATAGTTAAGCCAAACACAATTAAGTATTGCTTGGAGTAGCAACTACAGTGCTATGTACATTCAACGTCTAAAACTCAGATACATGCATGCTAAATAAAAACTTCCATTAATGCTAGACTGCTGGAAAGCAGCAGAATAAAGGACAGAGTGGCCTTAAGTAGCCTTGCTTTACTTGCAAATGAAATAACATTCAAACAATGGACAATACAAGTCAGTTTTGTTTAGGCTCGCCAAAAAGGCATCTTCAACAGAAAAAAACAAAGGATATGTCAGGCCCTGGCTTACCGAATATGACTATGAACCGGCACCCCTAATTAGTATAAAAAAAGAAAAGAAAAAGTATCAATCTTGGAAAACACAACATATAAAAGAAAAAAGTAAATTCGTTGTATGAATCTCAGTGCAGACAATGAATGCCATTTGTTATTGTTACCCGAAGGTCACCAAAAAAGATAATCCTCCAAGACAATCAAAAGTTAGAGCAATCAACCCCTAAACAAAAAAAAAAAGACTAAGCCCAAACTTTTATTAGCATGAAGGCAAGGTCCTCAATGCTTTACCTCTTGATGGCATTTAGCATCTAGCATGCCTTCACTAGAATAAAAAAATTCCGAAAATGTTTTCCAAGATTGACAATGATTAGAGACAACTTGCCCTCAGCTACAAACAGTAAAACTGAACGAAAGAAATGAAAGGAGGTGCATAAATCAATGACACCTTCCTTGCGTCCCCTCATGGCTGGGACTCCCGTGGTGGTGGGGGAGGTTGTTGCTGCTGTTGTTGCTGTTGCTGAATGTCTTGCTGAGGCTGCTGAGGTGCTTGCTGCTGCTGTGCCTGTTGCTGTGGCTGCTGCTGTTGCTGCGATTGCTGTTGGGCCTGCTGGTCTGCCTGCTGCTGCTGCTGTTGTTGTTGCTGCTGCTGCTGCTGCTGCTGCTGCTGTTGTTGCTGCTGTTGCTGCTGCATTTCCTGTTGCTGTAGCTCCTGCTGGTGTCGCTGAATTTCTTGCTGATGTCGCTGCAGCTCCTGCTGCTGCTGGTGGGCTGGCTGAAGATGGGCAGGAGTCTGCAGGTGCAGTGGTTGCTGGTGTGCCGGCAACTGCTGCGGCTGGGCATTGTAGCTGTCATAGTAGGCATGGCAGTTGCATGCTGCAGCACAGTTAGCCACCACCTCTGATGCCCGCGTCACTGCTGGGGGCCTGCCACGGCCTTTGTGCGGTGATGGGCTCATCAGGTTCTGTGCGGGAATGGGTGCTTGAGTCAGGTCCTGCAGGCACACAAGCAGAACAGTGCCACATTAAGTACAATTCAAAAGAAAAAATGAATTCTAGGCTGGTTTGCTAGAAACACTGCGAAATTCCACACCTATATCCACTTCAAAATGAAAAATTATGGGGTCTTACATGCCGAAACCACAATCTGATTATGAGGCACGCCATAGTGGGGGACTCCGGAACAATTTGGACCACCTGGGGTTTTTTAACGTGCACCTAAATCTATGTACACGGGTGTTTTTTGCCTTTTGCCCCCATCGAAATGTGGCCACCATGGCCGGTATTTCGCTCCCGCGACCTCGTGCTTAGCAGCCCAACACCATAGCCACTAAGCAACCACGGCGGGTCCACTTCAAAAGGCTGCCACCCACATTTTAGGGCACATCAATTTTTCTATTTGAATTGCGGCAACACTAATTCAATCAGCCAAGAAAATAAGGCTGGCTTTGAGAAAGAGATATTCAACAGTGAATCACATCCACATCATTAATAGGGTAATTGAAAAGTCTGCAGAAATATAACCAATGCCTCTGTATGGTCTCCATATATTAAAAAAAGTTTAAAATAGCATGCATCTTCTTTTAAAGCTGCCCTGAGCACACACCATTTGTGAGACACATATGTACCTTATTAAAGATTGTTTCCATTCAGATGCAGTCCACACGATGCAGTAAACTTACAACAGCAGCTAATTACAAGCAACAGTGTTTTATTGCGATAGCAGTTATACGGACGCTCGAGGCACGTTTGCGTCGCTCGCGCTAGCGTTCCGTCATGGGAGCGACGGCAAACGCACGGCACACACATGGTTGGTTATACAAAACACACATGCAGTGTGTTTGTCTGCAAAAACAGCATACCAAGGGGATGCACTGTCATATTCCGCTCAATCGGCTCTGTGGCAGAGCCAGGGCAGTATTCTGCCTTCCGCTGCCGACATGAGTGTTGTGTGCACAAACACTAGCGTTCCTGCTGAGCAGCTTTGCGCATACAGTGGTTTGAGTGGAACGGACAGTATAATTCAAGCTACAAGTGCCGACAGTTTTCTTTGGTCTCATCTCGTGCAACGCCTGCAAGATGCAACACTGCTGACGGCGCTCGTAACGCCAGCGATCCGGGACATCTGGTTGCTGCCAGGGGTGTTTTTGCTGTACAGCACCAGTTCCCTCACGTGCTGTCGCACGAACATGTCGCCCCCATGTATTGTTATAACACCATCTAAGAAGCTTCAGCACTACACAAAATCTTGCTATCACTTTCAATGCTTTGTCCTTTGTGCAGAACTGCCAATTTTTTAAATTGCAGCGACTTTTTCAGCGACTTTGCTGTTGCCGATTTCACCTGCTTAAGGAACTTTTCGGAATAAACTTGCTCAAACCATGTACTCCCTGGTTTATAGGGTACTTTGTGCTGCCTCTAGGGGACAGCACAGCTACCATCACAATTTCTTTTGTATGCATTTTTTGCAATCTCACGCCACCCCGTCTTTCAGGAGCTTTAGAGCGTTTTTGCAAACACAATTTATTTTTCATAAAACTTAACCAAACATTCATAATATTGTAGAACAAGCCCAAATTCGTAAGCTTCATGAAAAATTTAGGAAAACTAGCAGGTATGCATATGGCAGGCATTCTCCAAGTCATGAATGGTAGGTTGCAAATATCCACAAAAAGTATATGATCAATGTAATCTGCCAGTGCTAACCTATGGAGCCAAAACTTTGAGAATAACAAAGAAACTTGAAAAGATGCCAAGGAACACACAGGCAATCGAACAGAAAATGAATGGCGTAACACTGAGAAACAGAAAGACGGCAAGAGAGGAAAAAAGGCAGGCGATATAATAGTTGAGGTAAAGAGGAAGTGGACGTGATGTAATGCAAGAGTAGAACAACCGTTGGTTGATCAGAGTAACAGAACCAGTGCCAAGGGAAGGATAGTGCAGTTGAGGGCAGCAAAGGTTTAGTTGATGCAATGAGATTAGGAAATTAGCAGGCATACGACAGTTTGCTGACATAAGACGGGTAATTGGAAATCACTGGGCAGGGCCTTTGTATTAGTGAAAATCGAGAGGATGATGAACAATGTTTAATTAAAAGCCAGACCACCCATGCCTTTAAGTGATAGTTCCCACTCGGAACATATTTTTAATGTTCAGGTTTACATACTAAACACCAATAACTAAGGATTTTGCTAAAAGAAGGATGAGGTTCTTGCAAAGATTAAAGAGGAGACATAGGGCATGAAAGACAAGTACAGAGGTATTTGTTAATCATAATAAAATTAGAAGTTTAATTTACATTATCATTTTAAATCTCCATGAAAATTTTCGTTGCTGCATGCAAATTTTTAGTCTAGCTGTGATGACCACCAATTATATAATCAATGTAACTTCCTAACAGTAACACCTTTAGGCACTGTAGATACAAATAATAAGTTTTTGCTTCTACAAAGGCATAAATGACTAAGCTTGACTAGGAAAGCTCATCTGAAAGTTAATGAAAAGCATGTGATATTTATTACTTCGTTTGTCCTAAGAGGGCGCAGTCTACACTACCATGGAGTTATTTTATGATAGTTCACTGTGTTTCAACACAAAAGAAATTCCTCAAATACAATCACCACTTCTCCACCATGCTACATCAAAACCTCTAATTTTTCAACAATTGGGAAGCTAAAACTTTAAATAAGAGTCCATAGAAGCATTAATTAAATTTTACATTGGCAGGCAGCCTAAGATTCAGTCAAGCATATGTAGTATAAAAAATTTGGAGGACACTTAAGCTTCGCCTTCAAGAGTGGAACGCGATAGCATTCAAAGATCCCTGACTGCTTATCAGGCTTCCCGGCAACTGCAGCTTTTTTTTTTTTCTCCAACTTAGCCTCCGCATGCAGCTATGAGGAGGAGAGCGCCATCTGGATCGTATTTTTACAAGGAGCAAACAGTGGCGCGCTGCTGTATGCATGGTAGAAATGCTGGAAAAAGGGGCTTGTGTTTCAGTATTCACTATAAGAGAATTATGTTTTCTTGTATATTCAAATTACAATCTGACGGTATCCCGTCTGTAGGTTGTGGCTACGTTGTACTTTACGATTTTTCCAGCGCATTTTACTTTCAGAAATTTAATTAGTTCACCAGCGTCTCTGCACCACGTGAAGGGCCCGCGTGATCGGAGTGGTTCAGGATGATTTTCTTGGTCGCAGACGCCGAGACCAACACCGACACTGACGCCGGATTTTCTGCGACACGGGGCCTCTAACACTATCGCATTAAAAATATACTTTATCTAAGCTTGGATTGTTTTGTTTTTTTGAAAACATTAAACAATGCCCTTCAGCTTTGCAAAATTCATACCATAGTTACAGTTTGCAATGGTAAGGAATACCAGCATTTCTTTCAACCTGATTCTAATGATGCAAGAGCGTACTTCTATCACAGCATTGGCACTGCCATTGTAAGCTTAGACAAGATGAAAACTAGCACCCTGACCAAGTTCTGTTATTCCAGCAGCAACTTCAGACATTCAAGAATACCAAAACATGACTAATATGTATTTCTTTTACTATTGTTGGACACACAAGATAGCAACTATGTACTGGGCTGTTAAGGCTCTCAGCAGCTGTCCAGCTTTCACAGTATTTTTGAACATACTACTATCTTAAAGCTACTCACGCAGCATGGCATTCCAATCAAGTACAGCAAGGATTGTCTCAACACTGTAGTAGGAGGCACTGGAATTTAAAAACCTCACAAGCAACACCTTTACATGAGGGTTGTTGTAGCGACCACTAGTGAGGGGCTTCAAGATGGAAAACATCAGGATTTTTAGGGCACACCAGGTTGCCCATTGACGCCTGTGGCATGATAGCATGCCTAGCATTCCATTTAGGCTTATGTATTATTTTTCATGGCAATAACCATATACTTACCACTCATTGTCAGTTGCACAGATTAGTCCACGATTATAGGAAAAATGGGTCCGTAAAGTTATCTTTGCCCTTGGCATGGTTCAGCTTAATTACCGTTTGTTTGCAAACCAACTGTTTCAAGTCCTAACCACTGCCCTGTGGCGGTTCTGTTGAAATGATGGAATAGTAAGAGCATGCTATGCGGCTCAATGCCTGTGGGGAAAGGCAATGAGATGGCGTGTGCTTCACATGGGGCTGGAGCCTGGTAATGCTGACATAGGAACGCTATGCGGGACAGTAAAGAGGTAGATGAGTGAGACATGCTACATTGGCATGCTTTACTGGCATTGCAAGCACTGGAATGTTATGCACAGCCATGATAAGGCAGATTTATTTGCATGTGCAGCCAGATTTTTTTGTGCGATGAACAATAAACCTGAAACACTTCCCGCATTGTGACATGTGAAAAGTGTGTTGTAAAATGTTTATGGTTCAGGCATTCATCAGAAGGAATATGGCTGCGCCTCGGCTATCCCAGTAAATCACATTTGTTTTCAAAACCAAAGTCTCACAGTTTTTAAGACATCAGCCTCTGCATGCTTTTCATGGCACTGTATGTTTATCTCATGATGCAACAGATATTTCCCGAAACAACCTTACTATCGATGTTAAACACGAGGCTAGGCTTAATTTTAAGAACATCCTGAAAATTGCAGTAGTTATCACTGTCGGTGCTAGGTGGGTGTAGCCAAACTGTGAAATACAGTATAGACCACTTATAACGTAACCGCTTATAGTGCAGGACCGGATATAGTGCGGTCTTTTCAGACTCCCATAAATTTTCCCATAGCACTCCATGTATACACGTATCGCTTATAGTGCAGTTGCGGGAAACGAAATACCGGTTATAGTGCGGCTGCCTGGGAGTACGGAAGTCAACGGAGACGGCGAACGCTCCCCTCAAACGGGTGCCCCAAGGAGTGCTCGAGGAAGAAAGAGAGACGAAGTGGAGGAGAAGGGCACGTGGTGCGAACGAACAGCCAGTGAGGCTGAAACCAGAATCTTGAGTGCGAGTCATGAAATATCACATAGCGAGCGAGGGCCACGAAACTGCCAACGCCAGCCAACGCGCGCTTCATGATAACGGCAGTAAACGAAACTTCAGGCGGTGCCGGCACAGCACGGCGAAGGGCGCACGCGGAGACCATGGAATGTGAGGGAGGAGGGCGACAGGGAAGCGGATTTCGTCTCGGCAACTCCGCCGCTTCGGTGGCTCTCCTTGCCCTTCCTCGTAGCTCCCTCACTTTCGACTGTCACCGTGCACGCCCGCCGGCCGGCGCCAGCTCCCCGAAGTTTCGTTTTCTGCCGTTATCGGGAAGTGGGCGTTTGCCGGCGTGGGCAGTTTCGTTGGCCGGCCTGGGACAGCGCCGCTGCTTCCTGCTTCGCCGTAGCCACAGCGTGCAAGGTCAACATGTGACTAGAAAGTAGAGAAAGCATAAAGGAGAAAGAAGGGTTCACTGCCATTTTCTACGCGTGGCTACGGTAGCGTGGCTGAGACGTCGGCACGTACACGCATGTACCGGCGCAACGCAGAATCGGCGACCTTGCCATTAGAGAGAGAGTGAAATTTCCGCAGCGTTCTTTTTTCTTTTTTTTGTTTTGTTTGCGCGCGACATTAAGGGGTCTCTCCTAAGCTTTTACTCTATGGCGGTGCCGGAGCAATGCCGGTCAGAGGCGCCGCCGCGTGATTTGGTTTGAATTAACGAGATTCGACTGTACATTGAATGTAAACGTTCTAGCCACATTCCTCGACTGTCACATACGCGTGGCGGCTCGGTGCACATGTTTTGCATATGTGCGGGCCTTGAAAATTGTTGCTTTGGTTATAGTGCCGCTTATAGTGCGGATATTCGCGACTCGGGCAACTTACGTTATAAGCGGTCTACACTGTACTAGTATTATAGAGCCGACACTACATAAATCTGAAAATGGGCTTTCTGGCAGAAAATAATTTCTTCAACCCACATTCCTCTTTAACCATTTCATGAGCGGTGGGAAGTATACTTCCTACCTGCTATATGTGTGTAAAAAGACTGTGGGAAGCATCATTCCCTCCGCAGGAATGTGTTGCCATCTTACAGTAACACTGTAAAATTTTAAGAAATGCAGTGGTGTATCTACACCATTTCCCATGCTGTGAGCCGACCTCAGCAATGGTGTCTGCTTGATTGTTTTGCGTGAGTTGCAGCTACAGAAAGTGAGCAAAAGTTTTGAAACAATGTTTTGTAAAAAAAAAAAAAAGTCGTTAACTTGAAAGTTGCAACAAGTCTGTTTTGTTGTGGATATGTGCCAGCACTGCAGCGTGAAGGTAGCAGAAAAGCAGATGCAGCACATTTGCCAACGGTGTGCAGTGCCACTTGGTGCAGTCCCCTGCTCTAGGCAGTATCATGAAAAGAACTGCTTTTTCAGTATATTTTTTTTCTTGCTCTCGGAGGCATAGAAAGCTAAGTGTTCTGCCGTTTCTGGTGTAATATGAAAATATTTTTTTTCTTCTTCAGTTTCACCTATTGGGCAGCGAAAAGAATACTTCCAACCAGAGAACTTTCCCAAATTTTGCTTGAATAAAATCTGTATTTTTTACAGGAAACACTCACAATCAAGCCCTTTGGAAAAACTGCATCAGTAGACCCCTGTATAGCATGCAAAAAATTTGCCCATGACAGAACTAAATAACATAGTAACGAACCTCTTTTAATAGTGATCGTAAAAAATCTGGCAGCCAGCAAACCGCCAAAAAAACTCATTAACGCACTCCCAACATTGATTGCAGTCCTATTTTGGCATTTTAATTTCTGAAACTCAACACTGCCCCTTTCTTTTTACCAAATACTTAAATTGCTTATGTGAGCATTCTTTCACAACTTTATGGCATGTATTCTTAACCTTTTCCACACCAAGAATGAGTCTCACTCATACAGGAATTTCCTCTTGTCTGCTATGTGCCACAGACGAGTGGCAGTCGTTATAACATTTTGGTGTAAGTGCTGTACTATTGAATGCCACCAGCTTCCTTGAATAATTATTTTTGTGGACACAGTTGGTAGAAAAGCAGTGGAAGTCTGGCTCCCCTGGGTTTATAAGTGGCAGTGCGACGTTATACGGCTGCAGCAATGACAACCGCTTTTCTCAATGGCAAAATTGTGGTGTTTTCGGGCGTTTTATCACCTCAAGTAAGCAATTCAAACCTGGAAACCTCTAGTGATTCGTGTTTGGAGCTTGAACTTGGAATTGGCGATTGTAAGAGTTTGAGCCTTTGGCAGCCTATCTCGCGTGGATGTCGCTCCATGAATACGCATTGCCGCTGGCGCCTCTCTGATTTCCTTTCCTCGGAGTGCCAGAAATGAGGTGTCACATGGAGGACAACATAAGCACACTCGACTTTTGTTCCAAGAAATGTCAAGCTTCTTATAGACTGTTTCTGCGGTGCCTATATGCAATTCAAAAACATGAAAAAAAAACATTGACAGAACAGACAACAGATAATAACAAATGAACTACTGATAGTGTAAAACGAAAGCTGTTTACAATAAATCAGTCATAAAAAATTTCGTGAAAGTTTTGTGGTTTTCTGGAAAAGAACTTGACACAGAAAGGGTTAAACACTTGAACACTCATTCGGTTTATAAAATTTACTCTAGATCGGAACTCATATGGCCAGCACTGCAAAAAAAAAAAAAAAAAAAACATTGACCAGGCACTGCATAGCGAAGTTTAACAATTCATTTCATTATCACTATAATTTTTTTATACCAAGCTTACACTGAAAAAATTTTGATCAACTAAAAGCGATTCAGAACACAAGGCACCATTGACTAGCTGTATGTACTTAATATACTTACATATATGCATATATATGTGCACTGTAGAAAAAGAAGAGGAGTTGCTCACTGACTTAATTATAAGGCTTTATACACATTCACTGCCACAAATCAAACAGCAACAGGCAAAATGCATACCCTCAGGTTGGCCGAATTTCCCACTTCTGCAAGAAGATCCATAACATTGAACTCTCTGCGCTCAGTGCTTGAAGCCGAAGGCAGAAGGGACCCGCCAGGACACATAATGTTACGTATATACTCTGGGTGGGGATGGTGGTTGTTGTAGAAGACTGACAGCTCTGCAGCAGCCAGGGCCAGTTCCAATGAGAGGCTCTTGATCACATTCAAGGGCGGCCCAAATGAATGCAGTGGAAAAATGTAACCTTTTGATGTCTCCTGTGTATAGCCAAGTTGTTTGAGAATTGTCTTTGTGCCCTGAAAGAAATAAAACAGCAGTGATTAAGTCACAATTTGCATTATTTTCCACATATAGGCAAAAGAGACCAGCAATACAACACAGCAAAATTTGCACAAAAGGTCAGGCGGGGAAAGTAACAAGACCAGCTGTGGAGTGAGCTGTTAAAATGAGTTATAGGCCACTACTGCACTCCAGCCAATGCAGTAGAACTTATGCTAACATAATGAACACATAATTAATGCACCTTCAAAGTATGTTTTATTATGAATTTAGCAAATAAAAACAAAAGCCTGCATTTCCTAAAAAAGCCTGCTTTTTCCAGAATCATTCCATATGCTCTACGACATGGTTGTCATTGACTAACACAGTAAAACTCCACTTGAATTGAGTCTCAAGACATTTTTCGCTTAAGTGAGAGGTCCTTTGTGTTAAAGTTAACAGTTGGGGATCCTGCCGTCACAAGAATTTTACAGTGGTTTACTCAAATGAGAGAGGTTCATGAACATGAGATTTGATCAAGTGGTATTCCATTACAGCAAAGTTGCCACCACAACTCTGCTTTAACATATGTACTTTATGTATTCCTGTTTATGTGCTACTGAAGGGTTATCATTTCAGTCACACCACTGTACAGTGTTACCGCACAATTCACACTTCTAGTGAAAACTTGTCTTTTTTCCACGAAATCAATCAGTCTGGCACATGTGCAAGACCACCAGAGGCAGTAGGCATTTTGCAGGAACCCAGTAGACCCTGTATAGACACCGGTGAGAGTCCTACAGCAGGGGTCATAAATTCCTGAAGACCATACTTAATCACTAAAGTTAACATGGACCGTAGCAGAGTAGGCAGGGCTGCGGCAGCTGGCAGAGTGCCTTCTCAATGTTTCTAATGGTCTCCGTGTAAATTTCTGCAGACCTAAGTGACTTCAATGAGTGCTCCAGCATTAGTGAAAGATTGTATTTGGAAATCCTTGTAGGTCTTTAGGGCTCCTCAATCATGCTGTACTTGGATACCTGCCTACTATGAGTTTCCCGAGATCTGCTAAAGTTTTTTTATTAGCCAAAGATATGATCATCATGGTTTCAAACATCAGTATCAACCTAAAACTGATCAGATATATATATATATATATATATATATATATATATATATATATATATATTTTACTTTCCAAGCATTAGAAACCTGCATTAGATAGCTGCAAGTATGCAACTCGGTGCTTTCAAAATTTTTTTCTTGTATCATATGGCTCTTAGGCTGTGCAGTCAGCTAAGCAGATTATGACTCCATTAAAGGAGAGAAAACAATCTGCGCATCAGCATAAAATCCAAGGTAGTAATCTCAAGAATGATCTGAAGGGTGGAACTAGGCTGGAAATAACTAGTTCTAATGCAGTACTGTCGAGGTGTACTTGAATAAGATTAAAGCTCCCATACTAATTACCGTATGTTCCAGTGCATAAGTCACACCTTTGTATAAGACGCACATCTTTGCGCAACATTCGAAGAAAGAATTGGTATATTCGATGCACCTTTGTATAAGACACATCTATTCTAACTCAGTCACCATGGTAAAACGTGAATACGCACACTTGTACACTCCTTGTGAAATGTCCTACTCACCAATTTCAAGGCACTAAATTTTCAAAAACAAAATTTCTACGAGCTGCAAATTCTAGCAGAATAAAACTTGAACTAATGTTCCGCTTAGGTGAAGGAAACAGACTATTTTTGCACTTAACTCGAAGCCATCAAAGGCCTCATCCTACGATGCACTGTCAAAAAAGTTCAGCTACCTTGGCCGACAGCATTACTGCACTACCGTCGCCAGCCTCTGAATAACATTTAAGCAATGTTCTAAGCATCTTAGAGCACTTCGTTAGAGTTGCATCTGCAGTGTGGTGTGCTCAGGACGAATGCACGAACAATCGCATCACGCCTGAACACACACATACAAAACCGAAATGACGACCATAAGCTGGCAGCACTGAGAATAATACTGCACTGCTGAGACTTCTCACATGGGTGACTGATGATGATAACCAAGAGGTGCTTTTTTTAACAGGTAGATGTCGAGCGACACAACGTAACAATGAGAAATTGTAGTGACTTTGTCTCTTATTTATTGAGTCAAAAACTAAACTATCACAGCAAAGTAGAATGCGTGACCTATAATCGCGAAGGTACCTATATCATGAAGACCACGATGGCGGCCTTTACTGCAGCCGCCAAACTGCCTATACTGTCCTAGGTGCCGACATTTGTCACCACAGTCACTCCACTGTTAAAACTAGATTCTATTTCATTTAGAATGCTGCCACGCAAGATGGCAAAAAAAATTACGAACATATTGGTCATACCAGCGCACATTGTTTTACACATATAAACACACCAACAAAAATTTTCAAAAAAAAAATAGAAAATGTGTCATACAGTCAACCTCAATTAAGTCGACAAAGAAATTGACTGAATTAAAGAAGATGGAGCAAGAACTCCAAGGATGAGGAGGAAGAAAGAGAAAGACAGAAGGCAAGGAGGTTAACCAGAATATCGTCCAGTTGGCTACCCTACACCGGGGGAATGGGAAAGAGGAACACAAAGATGACGGAGAGAGAGGAGGGAAGGAAAGAAGGAAATTAGCGTTGAATTCGCTGATGGGTATGGATTGCACTAGTCAAAGACGTTCACACAAGCCCGTCGTCCTCAAGAAGCACGAAAGTGCCTTCACCGCTTTGTGAACACACCACCGGTTCATTTGGCAGTATTTGCCCAATTCTAACACGCCCTCGAATCAAATGTGTGCCAACTCTATATGTATTCAAAATTGAAAACTAATGTAGAAATGACATTAATGCTGCTCAACAAAGTATAAATATAATGTGCACCGAATTTTTGAGCAAGAAAAACAGGCAAGGGTCTAATATGTGTTGCACAATGGCAGGCGGTTTTCTAAAGTCCGCTTCGCTGCAATACATCCGTGTTATGCAGCAAAGCAACACCGTGAAGGCGGTTTTGGTTTCGTATCCGATTGCACCACGCAGGCAAATTTAGACTCGAATTTCATGAAAGAAAAAAAAAAGGATGCACGTTACCGGGTAAATATCGTAATCAGACATTGTGAGCTACAGTTATTGCTTGAAAATCTTCCAAGGGCAAGCCAGAAATACGTGTTTTTGGCGGGAGATGATGTGTGTTCAACGCATTCACTGTCCCCTAAGCTCTGCTGCGTCAGCTGCTGCCACTAAAGGGGTCGCTATTGGGGTCATCAGAGGGGTCAGGCATGTGCATGCTGACTGGTCAAGTTTAAATTATCCGTTGAAGGCCTATCTGAAGATAGAAATAACGAATGCTTGGGCCATAGAAATGCATAGGTGCAGGGCCAGGACCTTCAGTCAGGATCAAATTAACTGAAAAAAAAATTAACCGGTGTCAAATCAATGTAAGTGAAGCATACACCGAAAAATACAGTATTTGTTTGTCCTCAAAAGTGAGAGAAGAAATGCTGCTTGAGCTAAGGCAGAGGTAAATACTAAGTTTCTGACACTGGACATATGTCCACATATGCTCATTAAGCTTTCAGTACTTAGTACTGGCAAAATGAGCAAAACTTAGCCATTACCTGCACTATGTGTAGTATACATTTATGTCAAATTACCATGCTACCTTCACTCTGACTTCACTCTTTCCTTACCCACCTGCAGGAAATAGATCAATTTGATTAACAGTTTTATGAAACGTTCTTAAACACTGCCGTCAGAACTCCTCCATGAGCAACGTCAGGCACCATATGAAATTAACAGTGAACTTTTGGCAAGATTTGGGAATTTTTAGCACGTTGGGGAGATCAAAAAATAAAACTTCAAGAGGAGGTATTGTAGAAACTGGTATACAGTGCTCTCTGCACTTCCCAAATCAAACAATGCAAAATGTGTGCTTCAGTTGAGCCGTCTACGTAATCTTTCAATGATAGCAACAGTGAAAACACCAAAGCTTCCGTCAGGTTATCCAATTTTCTACTCGAACATTTATGCTGCTTTAAAGGGGCGCTTAAGCACTTTTCTAACTAATCATAGAATGGCCTCGCTATTAAAGGACTGCCTCACGAATCACCCGTGGTAAAAAATTTTCTAATCCTTCAAGTATAAGAGGAGTCAGAGGTACTTATTGCACCAATGCCCAGCTTTCTCCCTTCTTTCGTCTCCATTAGTGCCCTGGAAGCTACACAGGGGGGATGGCAAGAGGACAAGGCTGCCCAAAAGTTGTTTTCATTTGTTTTTTTTTCTTTACGACGCTACTTCCTGTTCAGGCGTGTGCAGCGCTCTCTTGACGCGAGATGGGCGCTCGGACACCTGGAGCTATATCAATAAAGAGAACAATCAGTGCACGTGGTTATCTGATCGTCTCGGCGACGAGAGGACTCGTCGCAGCACCCCGTGGCGGCCGCGGTATCTACGCTACACAGCACAGCAGTGCGATCTCGGAGGCTACACTCAGAAGATGCAGCTAAACGGAACTGGCATGTGTAGACCAGAAGTGCAAAGATGAAATACTTTTGTCTTTTTGTGATCGCAGACATGTGTTTTTCATTTAATTAAGGGAGAAAAAAGGGCTAAAATAATTTTTGTCAGAAATATACATTTTCTAATTTTGTGTGTTTGGTATTTCTAAGCATATAAAGAAGCTCCACCCCAAGTTTGGTTATTATGTGCAGAATAGAAGAAAATGAGCTTTTTTACGCAGCAGTTGCATGCATCTTGGCATATTTTGAGATCTTTGAAAGGATCTTTCTCAGTTTGCAGTTTTTGTCCAATTCACACTTTTAGGAAAGATCGTTTTGAAACTGCAAAGGCAAAAACTGTAAGCTTGTTTCCAGGCTAAAAATTTGTGAAGAATAAGACTATGCAAACCTTGAATTTCTAAATTGCCTCCATAAAACTGTGTATATGTATATATATATATATATATTTATTTATTTATTGATACCTCAAATGCCCCTGATATGGGGTATTACATGAGGGGTGGGTTACATTTGTACGAGTTCTTCGATGAATGACTTGAAGTGGCACGGGTCAGAGTGGTGCACAGCGTCAGTTGGCAGATGATTCCAGTCATTCGCTGTTCAAATGAAAAATGAGTTGAGGTGCGCAGTAGTGCGCGCAGGTGGTGGGTATACAGCTTTAGAGTGACTGTTGCGGAGCCAAAGGCGATGAGCAGGTAGGATAATCGAGTGAGCAAGAGACGAGTGATAAAACTTGTGGTAGAGGGACAGGCGCGCTATTTTTCTGCGTGACACAAGAATGGGAAGATTAGCCGTATGTTTTAGATCAGTGACGCTAGAATAGTATGAATAATCTGATAAGACAAATCTAATAGCACGGTTTTGAATGGACTCGGAAGAGTCCATTCATATATATATATATATTTCTGGACCACTGTAACAACAAAAAAAACAAGCTTACTTTGGAAGTGATGCAGTTTCCACAGAAGGCATAAAATTGCAAGCAGCTGGCTCTATCCTGCACTATGGGGATGTCCAGAACACATTTATTAAAAACATTTTTACCTAACTTTTTAATTTTTTAAAATGATAGTTTTCTATAGAAAAGGTGACACACTCATTGCTCAATGGGACATAAATTGCTTTTTTTTTGTATTTGTGCTAAAGTAATCACTTTTCTACTTGTTCTAACAACAAGACAAAGCCTCATGCTGAAATTCGTTAAAATTGCCATGTCAGTTGGCTGCTTGCAACGTAGCTGCACGAAGACATTGCGAAGAAAAGAGAAAGATTTTTCACTGTTTTTGACACTGAGACTGTAAATTCCCTGCTGCATGCAGTGCAAAGATTTGGCTCACATGTTCACAGTAGCCTCATCTACACAATGACATTTCTTATTATGTTCAAACAGTTTTTTAGGGCCTATTTAATCCCAAAGTGCCGTGGACGAGTCTTACTCGATTACAATGTTTATTTTTTTAAATGTCAACGACGGGTTTGTCTTTCCGAGTGCTAGTAATGATACAGGCTTGCCCAATCCATTTTGATGTTTTGGCAAGTTCCCTCTTTGGCCCGGTAAGGCACCTACAGACTCCGTTCATCCAGCAGAGATTTAAAAAATGGTGGCTGCCAGTTGCATGTTCCTGCCCCCTCAGGCGTATTCTTCATAAGCAGGCCTTGCTAATCTGACAGCACTGCACATTATGGACTTTATCCCGTCTACAGCAGGCAAAGAACGTCCAACAAGATGGTGTGTTGTCTGTTGCAAAGGTCAAAGCAACACTGGCAATAAAGTCCGCAAAGTAATATGCTCCTGATGTAAGAAGTATGGGGTGGGACTATGCCTCCTAATGAGTTTTGACATCTCTCATACGAAAGCAGCGTTCTAGCCACTCTTCAAGAACTTGAGACTTTTTGCATTAGCAAGCCTTTTAACAAATGTTTGACTAAATGTTGCACCTTTATCATTGAACAGTTGTGACGGAGCTGCACTCCTATCAACTGAAATTTCTAGTCAATGTACATGGTTCTTGTTATTTCGTATTTTCAGAATCAAGTTGCAAATTTACTACCCCATGTTGATATATTTAAAATCTGGAAAAAATTTGCCATCCAGATGAGCAATTAAAAAAATTTCTGAATGCTTCTTGAAATTTTTGCCAGCCCTTTATTTATAGAGTTAACGATGGCTCAAACGTTGCCACATGCTCACGAGTGCATTGTTTTGACGATTGTGTTCCAAGTGCAATTTCAATTTTGCTTTTATAGTGGGTAGCTTTTATTCATCAGCATTTCGACAGCATAAGTGCAACTATTATGAGAAATCCTCCTCATCATGTGGAGTTTTCACTCACACAAGAGCACACAGTCAATTTCAGATCAGCCTTCCATAGAGGCTTGGTTAGCAGTCTGATCTTACATATTGAACATCATATTGAACACTACCAATACAAATGTTCGTATTCATTACTCTACAATTTCGTTACTGTAAAATACTGTAGATTACTGTACGGTACTGCACAAATACAGTAAAAAGTACGCAAATGCTCCAGCATCAGTGCTAGGATAGGCCAGTTTGCTTACAGAGCGAAGTTGGTCGAGCACAATAATCGACAATGAGGAGTTTAATGCATGTTCCCCAACCTCACAACCACTGTTTCAAGAGCCTAAAGGCAGAAAGGAAGCAACCTGGCACTTGCTGCAATGAGAACAAATGCTCTATGCACAAGAGGCGCATACATAATTTCACATTTGCAAAGCCACAGCTTTCCCGCATAACATGGACATCACTAGAGCTAATATTCACACCATCCAAATCTGCATATCTTATTTTCGGTGTGGTCTAGTATACAGAAATTGGAACCAGGAGCAAAATACCAACCATTAAGCTACAATTTTATGTACCATGGTATATGTTATGACTAATGTCTTGAACTAAAACGATAGAACATAGAAGCACCAAAAATGAACAAATTTCTGGCAGCAGTAAGGAAAACAGTTAAGCAGCATCTCTGCTATCATATCCATAATCATCCAACTTACTGCATCAACACTCAGCCCAGATTAAAGCAAAACTTAAAACAGGGGTCCAAATCATTGCTAATAAAGAAGGCTATGACGAAATGTCATCACTGAATCAGAATGCACAGTCAACTTTAGTTTACTTGACAAATGGTTGTCTCTAGCTAAATTTATACTGTTTGAAAGTTCCAATATGTCCCAGTAGTTTCCCGCAGAGGAAAAAAAGCTTGTTACTTTAAAAATCAAAGGCCACACATCACATGATTCAAACTAGCTGCAAATATCGAGTAGATACGTGCTAGCAGTTGTAGTAAAGGTGTTCACAGCTATATACTAATTCTGTTAATGATGTCCGACCTAAACCACCGACTCTACAAGCATGCACACCAGCCACCTGCTTGAAAAGGCAAAGAAGAAATTTGCCGGGGTTGAACGCGATTAAACCAAGTATGTCGAGCGATAGCACTGTTTTGCTTGCTTTGGGAAAGGACACAAACACTGCTCGGCGCCTTTAGCAGCAGCAAGCAAATAGACCTTCATGCTGCATCTCACTTCAACGCGAACTAAGCGTTGAAAGCACAGCGCACACAAAGCTACCAGCACTCAGCGCACTTTTTACACATCGCAGATCGCTTCGAAGATGAGGCCCGTGCGACCACGCACTTTTGTCTACGTCGCAGATCATTTTCAAGATATGGGCGCCCACGTGGCATACACAGCAGCAGCCAATAATGGCAGGCTCAGTCCCAGTTTGACCTTGGCTAAGCTTGAAGGTCAGATTTACGGAACCAGGCGTTTTCTGGGTTTGTACCTGTAGTAGTGGAGCTATGCTCTAAATGCATGCATTGTGTATGAGTACATGGGCAGACCATGCTAATGTGGGCTGGTGATGAGGGCAACCTTCTAGAGGCAACCTGAACGACGACTGCGGGCAGTGTGCACATCTATATGGACATTATGGCTTCTTTACAGCTGGGATCTCACAAAAAAAAAAAGGGTATAGCAGCCATGTACGAGAAGACACTTTCAAGGCTATTAGCCAAAACTAAATGAAGAACATTTGGAGCCCCCTTCTTGTGATAAAGTCTGCTCATAATCCTTATTATGAGCAGACTGCACAAGGATGCAACAAGAGTACAGTTTCCGTCAATGATCGTTTGGTAGCACTTATCAAAACAGCTGGTGCCAGCGGCAGGGCCATAACTGCACTCGGCTACACCACTCTGCTCATCACAGCAAGTGAACAAAAATATGACGCGTGCACAGTAAGCTTTGCTCTCTGGCACATTCAACTTTCCACTTCTTTTCAAAGAGCAGGCAAAGGACAAGGCAACCCTGTGAGAGTGAAAGTGACAGTCAACAGTTCACTCTCCTAACACCTTGTGACAGGCTACAGCGAATGGCGAGACACAGCACAGCTGTTGTCTGGTTTTAAGTGCTTGGAACAATTTGGGCAGAAACCAAACAAACTCTCAGATATGTGCATGTGAAGAAAAATTTTTGAATCAAATTAATAATGCGAACAGCTTATCACACTAACACAACAAAGCTGCGACACAAGAGTGGAACAAACAAGAACAGAAGTTACTGCTTGTAAGCATGTGAGAAGCTTTTATTTGTGCTAAGTTGCTCATCTAAGTGATAAAGATGAGCCAAATGACCCAAAAGTCCACCGAGTTTCGGCCTAATTGTAATGAATAAACCAAAGCCACCCAGGATTTACAAGGTACCTTTACATTCCTTCTACAGAAGGGTCTGTGTGCCTGCATTCGGTTTTGTTCATTTCTCATGGGGAATATGTGCATTGTTTTGATCGCGCATCAGCATGCTAGAACAGAACGTGTTGATAGTCATAGCTCTCACATTTACCGCTCGTTGCATATATACACTGTCAAATCTTATTTTTTTCTATTTCTTTTGCATTTTTATCTTTCTCATCGGTGAGTACCACATGCTTGACATCGAATTAGATCGAATTTCCCTTGGGAGTTTATTTTCTTGATTACCCATCATTTCTGTTGCTATGTCTTGGGTAGTATTCATTTACTATGTCCACACCTCAATGTGGATTTGCATAGTGTTCTATAAATATCAGGGCATAGGTTTGCAAGCTTGCACAACAAAAAATAAAAGGCAAGGAAGCTGCACTTCTTCGCCACCTTTTGAGGCTGCATGGCATATAGTAGGCATAGTACACTTTTCTGGTTATGCAGGCTACATGCACCAACTTGTAATGAGGCCAAGTTCTGTGGTGAGGCACACTGCAGCCAGTGCACCCATTTGGGATGTATTCTTGGCACTGTCAAAACACTTCTGTGCATCTCAAAAGGATAGGCACAGTCTCAGCATGATGCTGGGTGAACTGAAGTGATGCCCTACATAAACCATATACAACAAAACCTCATTATAACAAACTTCAATATAATGAAATTCTCGATATAATGAAGTACTCAACTTTTTATAACTTCTTGTCCATAGAACACCATGCATTAGAACCTCAATAGAACCTTAACCTAGACAATAAATGGAAACTTCCACGGACACAAATGGTCAAATGGTTGAATTACAAGCAACTGCTTGCGAATGCACCTCTCAAACCACGCGCCGCACAACTGAGAGTGACCATCAAAGCGGAGCAGCATCATGTTTTGTATACAGTGTGATAGTGTGGCAGTCCAAGTGTGACAAGATCCTATCGAGCGCTCTATGCTTTGGGTGGCTTTTGCACGCGAGTGTAAGCGTGCGATGGTGGCTTGCTGAGCGGTGTCTTCCTGCACGAGCAAGGGGAAAGGGAAGAGGGGAGCGAGCTCGCGGTAACGCCATCAAGCGTGCGTGAGGGGGGAGAAGGGAAGAGGGGAAGGTTGCCTCATGTCATTTTATCCAGCGCAGTCATGGATTCGCACGGCTGAGCACATACACAGCTCACGCGCCCTGTTTTACAGGTTGTCGAGTATGCAAAGAGTGGGCATGTGATATGGCATGGCTTCATGTCCGCCGTCTTCCCGCGTATTTAGTACTGGAGGTTGCATAATCTCGAGTTTTGGAGACGAGCTGAAGCGAGGCAGATGAAGCATTCGCTCCCCGCTGCCAGTGCTTTTCATGATAGCGTCGTCCCACTGCAGGTGAGCCTATCAGCCACGGGGGTGGAGTGGATGCGAAAGTGTGGCTGGCTTCGCTTTGTACTGCTGATGTGAAGATATCGTCGACACGACATGAAACTATCTTTCGTAGCCGTATCTCAAATTCAACGAAATTTTTTCTGATTGCTTGATAATTCGGAAAATATTGCAGCCCCTTCCGTGTAAGAAAAATCTATCAGCAACTTTACTCATTTGCATAACATTCGAATTTCAATACAACATTTTGATATAACAAAGCAAATTGCCGATTTTACCAACTGTTATATTGAGGTTTAACTGTATCCCAGAACCTAACAAAGATGCCAAGTAGGTACATCCTCTATGTATTCTTCTGCACCATGCAAGCCCTTGGGGGGCTGAATTCTTTAATTTTGTGCACTGGTATAATTTCTGCAACAAGTAGTTTGTATGTAGTAGACAACAGACACCTAGTGCTATACGCAGAGTAGCATACTCTGATTAAGACCAACACGAGCCGCATTGATCAGCATGTTAACAATGGAACACAAACTTTTGTTTAAGATAATGAAATACCCACCGTCCTGCATGCTCTCTCCTGGTGATGTATTTAATTGCTTAAAGGTGGTGGCCAGAAATGATGCAGATTCACATAATCTAATGACAGTATAAGTAAATACAACTTCATTTATTCTCTACTGTGAGTAAATCCTAAGACTTAATGTGTATGTGTAGTACCTACATGCGGTTGTACATTGTCTATATGTGCTTGGTTTAAGTCAGATAAACCAGTTAAGAATTAGGACCTGTCTTCTAACCTTGTGTGTTCTCGCTATTGCTTGCACTATAGACTGCTTACAGCACCAAACCCATGGGCAATGCTATATTTGGTCACGTGACATTTCCCGCCATTGAGTGCCTTATTATCGTCGTTTGCTCGCTTGTTTAGAATGGCCAGGGCGGCCGCAGGCATTGCTCAGGCAGCCGCTATTTCGGCCACCATGGTGAGCGGTGAATTGGTAGACTAGACAAGACTTTAACCAAAGCTGCAGGAGCAGTGTAAGTACATGTTTCATTTATCCATTCTGTCTGCACTGCAATCTTATCAAATAGAAGTGTACAAGATGAAGGCAACTAATGTAGCCTGATGTTTCCTTTTACCCTTTATATTCAAAGTCTTTACAGCGGTAGATTTGTCAAGCTGTTACGGCCGCGCACCTATTGTCGTTAAATGTATATGCGCGACAACTTCGTTTGGCCTGCTCCGACCCCAGTGGTTCGTTACAATCACATCATTCTTGTTGCCAGAGCTAATCAGATAACTTGAGAATTATTTTCCAATTACTTAGAGCGCACAGTGAAACACTTTAGCGTACGCATGGACAAATGTTGCGAGTGGCCGAGTGATCGCTCACCTGTTGTCGGATTCTCGGCGCATAAAGAAAACTCGCGGTGTCCGTCTATTTCACGTTTGACTTTACTGCTATGCAAAGGGAATTGCTCAAGTATGTCAGTCACATAATTAAGAAAAATTCAACAGTGGGCTAATTGGTTAAACATACGAGTTGGAGCGCAAAGACAATGAAAAGACCAGATTGGAGCAGGTGCACTTGCGCTTGGTGTCCTGTGTTTGAGTACTTGCTCCAATCTGGCCCTTTCGTTGTTCTTGCGCACGAACTCTAGTATGTCAGTAGCGCGTGCGAAGGGAGAATGTAGCACTGACTTTGCATGCTTATCGAAGCTGAACATTTCGTGATATTTTGTGCCAGCGGTGGTAGTAACGCTGTGTTGTTGCGGCAGGTGGTGCTAGCTTGGAGGTCATAGCCGGCAAATGGCTATCCAGCAACGGTGGTTGGCTTAGTTGTGCTCGCCTTGCGGAAAGGTGTGCATGACGAACGATCGTAAACATGGGCACTCCTTGTGCAGCAAAGACGTATGAAGCTCCCGCACAGTCTCATTCTACACCTTCAAGTCTATCACAGTTCTTGCAGTTCACAACAGAGCATGTCTTCCCTCTGCTTTTCCACATTTTAAATAACTAGTACTAAGCAATCACCAGCCTCTTTGCGGAATGTTGCTGGAGCAGCCTGTGGTGGCTGATGCCCGTTTGCTCCCGATTCAGAAGGCGTTCCATGGCGGTGCGCCTGTGGCAGCCCCTGGTAAGCCGACTGCTCGCTGTAAAAGGTCTATAACCATCCAAGAAACAGCTCAGGAGCCAAAAAATATCTCACACGGTATGTCATTCTGGCACCAAATACAGGACTTACATCCATCCTGGTCCACTTCTGCGGGGCACCTGCTTTCATAAAGGGGATCTTATTCCAGTGCTTGTACCGTTCTTTTGTAGGCTTCAACATCTCTTTGGCATATTTTGCAAGAATTCTCAAGCAATCCGAGATCTCCATCAGGCTCATGCCATTCTGTAAAAAATAAATGTGCTTCTGGTTTATATCAACTCGTACAAAGCCTATCAAGAATTTGCAAAGAACTTACACACTTATCATGAAATTTTGCGGTCCCTGCCCCCTTAAACCAGTTCATATAGAGAGAGTTGCTCCACAGTGTATCTGATATGCAGGTGTCAGTACAGCGTGCACAAAAAGCATGCCAACCATTGTACACTGGTTTTCAGCAGATGTGATCATCACAAGTGCAAAGTGGCAACTCTCTTAAAGGAATTACCAGGCCATTTTTCAAACGAAAACAAATGACCTTGTAAGAAAGTGGGTGCCCACTTTCACTCTTCAAGACGTAGCAGCCATAAGGCAAGCATTTAACTAATCAACTGATTATCAAACTGCACATTTTGAAAATTCCATGTTGAAGACAGAACGAGCTGACCAGAGTGTGTGCGGCATCACTTGTCTGTGTTGTGCGATTGGGTCATGCTTCGCTGTGATAATTCCATTGTGCAGGCCTTGCTAGTACACTGTTTCTGAATTTTGCGTTGCAAGCTAGTTCCTTCAGCAACACAGCATAATGGTGAAATAGAGGCGTTGTGCAGTGAGGTGTGTTAAAGACACACCAGGTGTGACTTTTCACAAGTTATCCAAGTAAGAAGGGTCACAGAAATGCAAATCGCATCTGTTACCTTCAGTTAGGTCACAAATGAAGCATAACAGAAATAGCCAATGCTCACAAATGCACATCGCTCCATTTAAAAGATGCTGGATCGCAAGGATTTGAAGGCAGCGCAACCACTCATCCCTAGGCCGACATTCACTGCATGCGCACCTGAAATGATCCCGTTGCGGTCATTCGTGCAGTTGTTTAATCGTAAAGGCCGATCCACATTCACGTTCCTGCTGTCATCTGGCATAGCGTCACTCAGCATCATTCAGTGTTGATGCGGAGCAGAGGCAAGCCAAGAAGTCAAAGGCTGGACATGCAAGAACTTTGCATTGGCGTTTCTGCCAGCGTCGGCTGGCATGCCACCACTCAACCTTACTCAGTGTCGACATGGAGAAAGGCGAAAGCCAGAACGCCACGGACAAAACATGCCAGATGAATCTTCATCATAAAAACAGTTTCTAAAGTGGTTCAAATAGCATAAATCTGAGCTATCACTGATTGATGGCTCCAAAGAGCTCACACAGCTCTCTGTTACATCGAAAGACATAGCACTGAGGGCCCACAGAAACATGCATCGCCTATTACCCGCATCGCGCACACAGCTGGGATATAGCGGTAAATGGAAAACAGGAAATAAGAACCATGTCTGAAGTGAAACAAATCCCCAAACGTGATAAACGCCTCCCAAACTATGCGCACCTGGTAGCTGTTGGCTCAGAAGGGGCTTCTACTCCCAGATGTTTAATAGTGTATTGGAATGAGCAAAATAATTAACTGAAACATGTTGATGCACTAACAGAGAGCAAAATATGCAGCAAAGAGTGCAGCAGACCATTTCAATAGTCTCATATGACATCGTGTCACATTGGTCGCCGTTCATTGGGATACTTAGAGCAAGTTTTGTACACATGAAACAAAAACTAAATAAAAAGCTTTACAAGACTAAAACTGGCTCAAAAATCACTATTGTGTTTTTCACATGCGTGAGTACAAGACTAAAACTGGCTCAAAAAATCACTATTGTGTTTTTCACATGCACGAGCACAGTTCATAATGTTTACTCTATTGCTTGGACCTTAATTGGTCCATTTGCGATGTACTAAATAAATAAAATGAACAATACCACTGGACAATTGCCTTAATACAACAGTGTGACATGGGCCCCTATGTATAGCAGACACACTTGTTCATTGCATACTGCAAAACCTAGCATTTGCGCACATGGTTGGGCACAAATTCCCTATGCTTAGCATAAATGTCCGTGCTTGGGCATGAATGCTCTTGCATTCGTGAAAATTAAAGAAACCAAGAAATGCAACCTAGCAGCAACAATATTAAATAATTATAGTATAAGGAAGCCCCAAATGTGACGCCCCCAGCTACCACTAACCAAAATTGCTGATAAAGCTTTCTATGACATAAAAGCCAGAAACCAGATGCCAATAATTTCATTCATACCTAATGGTAACACAAACACATCCTATTCGAAACATGATTAGCTGTACTTCGAAATTCATAAAAGCAGTTTTAAAAAGCATAGCTTCCCACCACCTTTCCTTTTTCATTGTACTTATTTCTAACTTGAGCATTCGATGTCCCTTCTGACATCAGGTCGAGGCCACTGTGGACTATTGTCAATACCCTACGTGATCCCTACTCAATACCCTATGCATTCCTACTATTCTCAATTACCTACATGACCAGGTGAAGAAGTTCCTCACATCACAAGCATATTTGGGTTGTTGTTTTTGCAGAGCTGAAATCCTACGTATGACATAATCCTGTTGGGTCGGGATGGAACATCATTAAGGTTAACGTTTCAGCTGCCACACGGAATCCTTATTAACAAATGAGCAGAGTCGCTTGCAGAATTCTTCAGTCAGTTGTGCCGGTTTTGGTGATTTGTTGACATTAGAGCACTTCCAATACAAAAAAAAATGGCAATTTAACCCACATTCATGATTTTGTAGTTAATTAATGTAGCAAAATTTTCAGATAACCCAGACTGATGCATCTATTTCTCATCAGAAACAACACAAGCCAAAATCTTTCAGAATCATTGCTTAGCATAAGCACTACAGCGATCAGTAACAATGACTGGTTTTTCACCACTTTCTTTAAGTACCACTAAACCAGCCATCTCCTAAACCATGCATACAAATACACAAATGTATGTCCTTAATTAAACAATCTGTTATTTAAAATAAACCACTTTGGGAAAATACTATGCTTGTTTTGGGATATTTAAGGGCAATCCATGCCATTCATGAGGGTTATTTTTGACTGAGCTTTCCACTCGGTGGTCTGAGTTCATCTGGTCACCCTGCCACACCACAATGTATTAGTACGATGACATGACCCTAGTAAAATCCATCACTTACTCGCAGATTTGTGACTATTATTTCTGAAATGTTCAGAAACTCAAACTTTTTGATGAAGTCGCAGTTCATCTGCAACATGACATAAACAGAGTGGTCGACAGACTGCAGTGTCAGTGACTCCAAGGCAACACTCTTTGCTGTCCTGAAACAAACAAAAAATAATAACAATGAGGAAATAGTGCCACCAGTTCAATAATTTGAATTAAGTGTATGTAGGGGCTTGCAAAATCAAAGGCTAACTCAGTCGGAACATAACAGCAACACACATGGAAATACATAAGCGGTAGTATTGGCTGTTGTGGAAGATAGGCGACATGCACAACACACGCAAGTATACTGCATTGGACAGCAGACATAAAGCTCAAAGAAACATAAAGGTTGCATACTGAAAGTACTGCGAACCGAAATACACCCACCAGTCAAACTAAAGCGTCTTTACTTCACTGCAGACGCTAAATCTCCGCAGTAACCATCAAGAAAAGAAAAAAAAAGTGTACAATGACGCACCCAATCACCTTTCGATACCACCACGCGTGTAAATTGTTCATTTTCTTTTTCTAAATAGCGTTTTCCCACAACACAAGTAACTTAAATGTCGGCGTCACAACATAAACTGAAATCACCATGCATCATTGCAGTTCGGCGCTAAGTCTTACAGGATTTGCTTTGAACATACAGTCTATTCCGGCACCTCTCCAAACATATCATTTTACAAAGTAATCTGCACACTAGCCACTAAATAACTTTTTTTTTTCAATGATTTCATAAACTAAACATACGTAGTAGTCGTTTCAAAAGACGCTAAATGTTACCAGAAGCGAACATCCAGCAGCGTTCACATTCTGCGACAGTGTGAATAACATCTGAGACAACATAGATTACATAAAACAGTACTCGAGGGCTTTCTTCCTGCATCGAATCAGTAGACTGGCAATAAAACCTGGCAAAATTATGTGAAAAACACAGAACTCAGTTTAGCCTGCCGTATTTTTCTTTTTTCTTTTTTTTCTCCCCGAGACAGCCATTTCCCCCAAAAAAGTAAAACTAACTCGAAAAACATCCGAAAAACTAGACTTGGTCGGTGAATATTGTCAAAGAAAGCCACAGAAACCATCACACACTCACCTGACATCGCCCTTTATGCTGTACCAAAGCTTCAGCGGATCACTCGGAGATATTTTGGGCTCCGACATCGCAACGGGTGATCACTGAACCGCCACTATAAAACGGAACTAATAACTCAGACTGAAGGGCAACCGATGAACTGTTAACTACCTTGTTTGCAGCAGTTGTTCACCTACAGCATAAAACAATCAGACCACTGAAAGGCGCCGAAATATGTAGATCATTTGCATTAAAAGAGGACCGACTTTACCCATGTGCCACAGTTTATTTGTGCTAGCGCCCTCTGGATTTCGCGCCTTGGGGATCGCGTTCGCGTTTTTGCCGCGATAAATGAGTGGCTTCAGAACGATATCCTTTCCTCAGGGTAGATACAAGTTCGTCTTTACAACAGTGGCACAATACCTTGGACTGGACCTAGTTATAAATGAGTGTTCTTTGTTCTGAAGGGTTTTCGAGGTAAAAGAAATATCGACATTTTGGACGCCGCTGTGGCGTTGCCTTCCCAGGCGAGGGCGTGGTTGCCAGACCTACCAGACCTGTTTTTCTAAGCGGTTGCCCGCGTAAAAGCTCTTCCCCAAAGCCGGCACGCATTTTTCCCTAGACGCATGGCTGGTTGTTCAAAATTTTATGTGGCAACTTCACAGGACTGCACGGACTGCGCTGTATTTAAGAATCGTGCTTGCAAGGAAGCGCATATACAGGTTTGCTTCCGGCAACGAGATCGATACGCATAGCGGGGAAAAAAAAAAAAGTAGATCGTTTGAAAAATACCGTTTTGTTCTTTTGTTTCCATGCTTCCGTGCCGAGCCTCAGAGCTTCTTTTGTATGATACGCTGTTACATAATTGCCTGCTGGATGTGAGCCCGAAATGCAAATATACCCAAAGAGTGACTGTCTTTGCGCCCGGCCGTTGATGATAGTCAAGATAAAAAAAGTGGGCC
Organism: Dermacentor silvarum; assembly: GCF_013339745.2. Classification (NCBI taxonomy): domain Eukaryota; kingdom Metazoa; phylum Arthropoda; class Arachnida; order Ixodida; family Ixodidae; genus Dermacentor; species Dermacentor silvarum. The sequence goes on along the minus strand of NC_051154.1, from coordinate 63,200,300 downwards.
ATTAAACTCAACAAAATTTCCTTCGATTCTATTCATTTCTTGTCACCATATTGCGTCACCCGCCGCGCCGACAAGAAGATGTAATTTAACAAGATTAAAGTACTGCAGTGCATGGAGGGCATCACATTTTCCGTAATGGAGAGGCGACGAGGAGGCACAACAAATTATCAGGGAAGCGCGTAGTGTTTCGAGCGTTTGTTCCGTAATGACGGTGAGAAATTAAGCGACAATATCTGCTGCACTTAGGCCGACGATTGGAAAACCCAAAACGTTAGGAAATGGTTGTCTGTTGATTTTGTCAATCAACGCTGGCACAGATTTGGTCAGGGGTCTGGGTCCAGGAACGCAGTAAGAACGCTTTCCAGTGTTCTAATAGGCCGCGGCCGGAATGCGAAGTTGGTATAACGCTGTGTAGCGATATACGGTCGACGTAGTGCAGTCTGAAATAGTTATGAAACCGTACGCTACCAGCTCTGCGAACCAAGCGTAACACAGAATTACTTTTGCAAATATTTTGAACAGACAAAGAAATTTGATACACCATACCGCACCATCGGGGAACTGCGGTGGCTCAAGAAATGCATGTATCGAACCCGTGACATCGTGCTCATGCAGCGCAACACCATAGCCACTGCGCTACGACGGCGGGTATGCACGTGCGCAATCTTATTACCTTCTGTGTTTAGAAATATAGGATTGCTTCGAAATTTAGGCCAATAAAGGCAGACAAGACGTAGTAAATTATTAATAATAATAATATTTTATTACATGATGCACCAATACATGATAGGCCTGCCAAAGCCGCATTGGGCTTGAGGGGCAGAGCCGACAGGCAGCGTTTACAAAGCTGCTATATCGCGGACACCACAGAATACGCAGGAACGGGTTTTTTTTTTCTTTTTTTTTTTTTTTTTTTTAAGGAGGAACAAGCAAGAAAAGTAGAAAACAAAGCTAACAGCAATGAGGAGAGAAATAAAAGTAAAACAAACCACGTAACTTATGCGGAGATGCAGTGTGAGGAAAGCAACCAAATAGTCATCATGCAGTTATATAATACTAAAAAACCGTCGATTTTTTCTTACTCAGAACCAGCAATATCATCTGAAGATTAAAAAAAAAAAAAGGAAGACGGGATAGGAAAGTACATATGATATCAGCAGCGTACAGAACACCAAAGTAAAACCAAAACAAAAAAAGTACTGTCTTCACTGTCTATTCTTACACGTCATCACCTGCATGTATAATGAAGTGGCAATTAGAATATGTCGTCCTCTTAAGGCTCTCATACCAGACAGTTATCTATAATTGAAATGAACCTGGAAGGAAAGGCCGAGGGCTAGAATATTAAAGAATAATGCGACGAAGAATTTGCTTTCGTTTATATTTTGTTTTCACGCGAAAGGCACTTGCTGGTAGTTGATTGAGACATGAGGGTATGAAGTAATTACGAGTGCGCTGACCGTATCTGGTAGAGCAGCGAATCACCCGAAAACGATCTTTAGGACGAAGACAACACGCAGGAACATATCCCACTTTATACTTGTTTGACCAAAAATGCCTCAGGATAGCCGTTCCTATGAGAAGGGTGTTAAAATTTGAGAGCCGGAAGCTAACCCTATAAATCGCAGCTAATTATTTTCAGAATAGATCGAAGGATAGAATTTATTATATTTTTCCATCGGCGAATCGCGCAGTGGCCGAACACTGTAATCCCATAACGAAGTATACCCAGTGCTTGTAGAATCATTTTACGAACGGATAATGGCATATAATATCTCATGTTATACAGGGTGTCCCAGCTATCACGCAGCACGATTTAAAAGAAGAGGAACGGCGTTACGCGAAGAAAACCTAGTACGTATTGTTTCCAGTACAGTGGAGTAGCCGCCAGTAATTTTTTTCGTTACTGAGATTTAATTAGGTAATTGTAATTAATTATCTAGCTCGAGAAGTACCGTCCTAATTATCAAAGTGTCAATGAGAAAATTGTAGAGCAACAAGAAAAACTCCCGATACAGCTTTCTGTTGCTCAATACGTGCTACATAAATGTGTTTTTCATAGTGTGAAAGGAGCTCGCGAATACACGCAGAATTGCCGCGCGACTGGCCGCTCGAGGCCCTTTTCGTGTATTCGCGGGCTTCTTTTACGCTCGGAAAAACACTTTTATGTAGCACGTATTGAGCAACAGAAAGCTGTATCGGGAGTTTTTTGTGTTGCTCTACAATTTTCTCATTGACACTTTGATAATTAGGACGGTACTTCTCGAGTTAGATAATTAATTACAATTAGGTAATTAAACCTCAGTAACGAAAAAATTACTGGCGGCTACTCCACTGTACTGGAAACAATACGCACTAGGTTTGCTTCGCGTAACGCCGTTCTTCTTTTTTTTTTTTTAAATCGTGCTGCGTGATAGCTGGGACACCCTGTATAATGTGCCTGAAACTGCACTAAGCCTTGAGCATACGTAAGCCAGGTGGGAATTCCAGGCAAAGTCACTGTCAAGTAAGACGCCCAGGTATTTAAAATAAAATTAAATTGTGGGGTTTTACGTGCCAAAACCACGATCTGATTATGAGGCACGCCGTAGTGGGGGACTCGGGAAATTTGGACCACCTGGGGTTGTTTAACGTGCACCTAAATCTAATTACACGGGCGTTTTCGCATTTCGCCCCCATCGAAATGCGGCCACCGTGGCCGGGATTCCATCCAGTGACCGTGCTCAGCAGCCCAACACCATAGCCACAGAGCAACCACGGCGGGTCCCAGGTATTTAACAGATGAAACAATGGAACCGGCGTGCAGGTACAAGGAGTACCTGCACGGCCATACCTGCGCGCCTATACAAGGAGTACCTATACTGCTGCGACAAAGCTACATTTGTGTTTGTAACGTGCAGCGTCTACAAAGACCGTGTCCTTGTCTCTTCCGTAGTTCTTCGCTATGTTCTTTGCCCTGCATCTTCTCCTGCCCTCGTGGTGTACAGAGTGCATATTCTTGGGTAGTGGGGGTACCGTGAGTTTGGCCCTTATTTCCGTGTGTATGTCCCGTTTGCCTCGGTGTTGTGTGTGGTAGCGGATGTCTAGTTTATCTAGGATATGTCTATACCGGCCTTGGCCTTGGAGAGGCGCTCGTATTGTGCTTCTATTAGCTCCTCTAGCCTGTTGTGCAGCCCCAGCTATATATATATATATATATATATATATATATATGAGTTTCTCCGTGCTCGTGCTTAGCATGAGTCCAATCGCCTGTTTATATACCTTGCTAATCAGGCCGTCTAGTTTCTTCTTTCTGCGGCGTACCATCTGTGGTGTGCCGCCATGTACGTGATCTGGTTGATGACAAACACCTGGATGATTCTCATGACGCTTGCTTCTTTCATGCCCTCGTGTCTGTTGGTGATTCTCTTGATCAATCGCACCGTCTGATAAACTTTCGCTTCGAGCTTGCGAATGGTTTCTCCGTTGGTGCCCTTGGCTTCTATGATCCTTCCCAACACCCTTATCTTGACGACTTTGGGTATGGGTTGTCCGTCTTAGGACTTGAGTTGTATGTCTGTGTAGGTTTGTGTGTTGTGCGTTGGTCTGTATAGCAACAGCTCAGATTTTTCGGCCGAGCATGTTAGACCGGTGCCTTCTATAGGTATTTCTCGACGGTATCGACTGCTTCTTGTAGTCTCTGTTCAATCGATCCATCACTGAAATTGTTTATCCATAGCGTGATGTCGTATGCATAGATTGTGTGGTCAAGTCCTTCGTTTCTTAGTAATTCGCTAGGGAGACCAATCAGAGCCAGGTTATAGAGCCTGGACGATATCACCGATCCCTGCGGTGTGCTTGCACTGCCTATGGGCACTTCCTCGGATGTGAGGTCTCCTACGGTGATTCTGCTTCTCTGTCCGTTAAGAAGTTTCGGATATAGTTGTACGTCCTCTAGCCCAAGCCAAGGTTGCTGATTTGGTTTAATATGGCTTGGTGTGCGACATTGTCGAATGTCTTCATGAGATCTAGCCCGAGGATGACTCGAGTCGATCTCCCTGGTTCGTCTATTACTTGGTGTTTCAGTTGCAGCATGGCGTCTTGTGTAGACAGGTTTCTTCGGAATCATATCATAGTGTCTGGGAGTAAGTCATTGTCTTCTATGTAGTTGGTGCGTCTGGCGAGGAAGGCATGCTCCATCAGTTGCCTACGCAGGAAATTAACGATATGGGTCTTAGATTCCCGAGTTGTAGTTGGACGACTTGTGCCGTCTTCCACTGCTGCGGTATCTGTCCTTGTTTCCAGCACTCGTTAATATATTCTGTCAGTTTGCCGATGGACGCGTCGTCCAGGTTTCAGAGTGTCTTGTTTGTAATGGCATCTGGGCCCAGTGCCGATTTGGTGTTGAGTTTGTGCAGGACTACTGTTATTTCTGCTTCGCTAAACTCTTCATCGAGGTCGGAGTTCTGTTTTCCCTCGTATTCAGGATGAATACACGGCGATGCCTGTGATATGTATTTGAGTTCGACCTCTTTCAAAAATTCTTGCTCTGTTCCTTTATATGCGCATAGGATATTGTGTATGTTTTGTCTGTGCACCCTTTTTGTTTCCTCTGGATTAAGGAGATATTTCAGCAACCTCCACGTCTTGCTCGTGCTCAGTTGCTCATCCATCTCCGTACATATTTCCTCCCATTGTCGTCTTTGGAGTTGTTGTGCATATTTTTCTACTTCTTTGTTTAATAAGGCTATCTTCTTCCTTAACTTCTTGTTATATGTTTATGAATTTTCCATGATTTGCGAAAGACCACGTCTTTTTTATGTCTGAATGAGCCGCAGTGAAGTTGCCGCGCATGTGATTTCACTTTGCCAACCCAATCATGGCATTCACTCGATTTCTACACATTTTAAATTTCAGTAGCAGCTCAGGACGGTTAGGAGCCCGTTTTGCTTGGGCCCACATAAGGTCTTTTCCCTTAATCTCTGCTATTATTTGTGGTGACAGCCACTAGTTCTCTTCGCGACGTAATCTGACTTTTAAAGAGAGGGTACATTTGTTCTTATAAGTATGGAGTACCTGAACAAAGCAGTCGTATAAATCAGCTGGAGAGACTGTACATAATAGGGACTGTCATTCATGCTTTGTTGATGCATTTGTCAAAAAGCCTTGGATCAACAATGGAAATTTAATTTTTTTTGTTCTGTTGTCATTCGAAGGTTTAGAATATTCTACGAGACGACAGCAGATGAAATAATGTTCAGCGACCTTGGTTTCAACAACAGCTGCATGTGTCATAATATTGGAGCACCGGACATTAATATGGTCAAGGAAGGATTTGACCAACTTTCCAGATAAAATTCTCCGCGCGTTGCTTGATGTATTGCGCCTTCTAATCCTCATTTCGATAGAAGGTCGAGATAGTCTGCGACCGGTGGCAGAGTAGGGCGGAATGTATCATGTTAACGTTTCCTAACACACACACGTTCTCGTCAAGAGAAAGGAATATGATAATGCTGTGTCAAGTTCTGATAAGAATAAGCCTAAATAAAGACACAATAACGTCTGAAGTCACGAACACAAAGAGCAGACAAATCCATGTACTAACCATCATTAATTCCCATGGTAGTTTAACGATCACAGCTCCGGAGTTCCCTCTACTAATTTTAGAAGGAAACTGTGTGATTCGGACTCATAGAGCTATATCCCCCTTATGTATGAAACACTCATTGTGGCGTCAAGTAGATAAGTAGTTCATCATCTGGGCCCATATTCACAAAAAAGTACTAATGTCTCGCACGTGGGCCCGAGCCTGCGCCCCTGGCCGGGGCACCTCTCATGGATTCGGCAGCTGGTTCCCTGGACTCCGATAATATATCCACCGGATTTGGAAAATTGCCACTGGATTACTAACTGCGAAATAAGTGCAAGATCCAGTAGCGCACCCAGGATCTCTGCCATGGGGGGGTTCACAGTTTGCCAATACCATCTAAACAGCACTAATTTCAATTTCTCACACGGGAAATTGTCAAAAAATGTGCTTTTTGCGAGTGTGCAGACGATTGCGCGTCTTACATCTTAGTTGCAGTACTCAAATGCACATAGAAAGAAACGGGGTTAAACGAAAAAAAAAAAAGGGGGGGGGGAGGGTTAGGTCGGCCTCAGGGGGGGGGGGGGGGTTACAACCCCCGAAACGCCCCCCGTCGGTGCGCCACTGGCAAGATCTTATTCAGGACTGCTTCTTTATGTACTGCTGCAAAATTTGTGTTGTATACCTGAAGCCATAAAGCATCGAGTTTCCGTTACAAACACTCGTTTATGGTGTCACGTGGTTTGAACTGCAGTTACATACAACATGCTGAAAGTCCTCAGGAGCATTGCACCGATGACACATCGACGAGTCTAATAAGTGACATTTGTATTTAAGGTAGGTGGTGCCAACCGCGTTGAGCCTGGTGCGGTGAAAGCATGCTTGGTCTTGCCTACTGAGGCCTTGGCGGCATGTTTAATTCACCAAATAGATTAATTTTGTAAAGGAGTCCGCATTAAAGGTTCGCATACAACAATAAAAAAATGTGGTTGATCCCTCTTATATAGGAATCGGTATAGAACACGAAAGTGAAACGTGTCTTCACAGAAGTAGTGTAATGTTTATTGCACATTGATATATAATGTCTATTGGTGTTTTGTGGCTAAAGCGCCCTTAGGCGTTGATGCACCCACGCTGACGCCTGGTGGCACGTCTCCTCCATCACGACTACCAACGTCGATGACCATGAGCAACCGTCGTGCATATGGAAGCTGCACTACGCTGCACACGCTAGCACAACGCGAAAGACGAAGCACGTAACTGACACACTAATACAACGCGCAAGACAAAGCACGTAACTGAATCGTCACCGAGTCAAATCAGCGCGTCGTAATTGCAGCCTCCGCGATCAACTTCAGAAACATTTTCAGAGCTAATTGCGGAGGCCACGCTCCGCTGTGCTGAGTACGGTGAACGCCGCCACCTAGGTGGCGTTGGTAGTGCTTCTTGATGCCAGCGTCCCTTCGAATGCTGGCATCGAGGCGTCGTAGTGCTGAGACCATCGAAGCGTTCACTGTCGGTGCGCGTTAGTGTCATAATGCAGTACTTCTCTTTTCTGCTCGTAGGCGGCGGCACCGCCCCGAGCAAGAGCGCGGGTACACGGAGGAGTGTTAGATATATAAGGCGCGTCTGTGTAGCTCTCTGCAAATGCGTTTGTGGCGCAATGGGTTAAACGCTCGGCGATCTATCGTCGCGGACCGAGAGGTCGTGGGTTCGATTTCCAAATTTTGCAGTTTGTGGAACTTTTTCTTCTGGTTTCTTTGTATTATGTTCTATGACGTATTTCCGTGACGGAAATACGTCAGTGAAGTCTTGGTGGACCCCGGCATAAAACACTTTCGTGTTAAAAAGACTATCGAACAGATTAAGACACAGCTTCAATTCAATGAACCCCCTCCCCTCCTCCTCATCCGATTCGCTCACCCTCCCCATTTGCCACCTATGTCGTCATTGTCGGGCCAGTTAACTCAGTTCTCGGTACAACGTGAGTGGTCTTGAGCAGTTTTTGAACGGATTGTTGCCCGAGAAGCTAACAGTGATAATTGGAAAATATGCGGGCCGTGGCTTGGCTGTGCTATTCTGGGCTAATACTAAAGTACACCGGCATGCATATTCATTTAAAAGTGAACTTACTGAGCTTGGAATTTATTATTGGCCGCCTTTTACATTTAAATATCCACTGAACAGCTTTTAGGTTGCTAACGTAAACTATTGCGTGCGTGAAAATAGAAATGGCAGCGTTGCCCGAAGTGCGAAACATTGAGAGCGATAGCAATGTTTCGCGTTGCTCGAGTTCCTCAGGCGGTTTTCTAAGAATTAATACGCGGAGGCGACAGGTTGGCGCGACCCAGCACGCGAGGCAGCTGCTGCTGAGCCACAGAAACAGCGCCTAGATTTAACAACTATTAGGCGTCTTACTATTAGGTGCCTTAAAACACTGATGTGACAGGAGCGCCGCCACCGGCGTTGCGGGCGTCGCACCTCGATTACAGTACCTCGATGGTGCACGAGATGAGACCGAAAGAAAACCTTCGGCGTTCGTATCTTATTGCAGTTCTCACAATTGATGCGTGCGCTCCGCTCAAACCACTGTGCGCACCGCGGTGTGGTACGCACGGTGTCGCACGCAGACTCTCAGCGAGAACGCTGTCCTGGCAGGATGCGTTCACATCGTTTTTGCAGCCAAACGCACTGCGCGTCTCTCGCGTCTATGGAGACCTTCTAACCCACCACGTGTGGGCCGCACGTGCGCGGTCGATATTGGGCCTCTTCGATTATCCGTCTCTGACAGTCCCGGACTGTCCGCAAAACTGCATACGCAACGCTCATTGGCTGAAAGCACTGTCTCGGGCAGTCCGGGACTGTCAGGAACGGATAATCGAAGAGGCCCATTGTGAAAGCACGGTGACGGCGGCGGCACGCATGCGCCTTGAATGTCTATATAATTGCTATCGCAATAAAAGAAGAAAAGGATGCGCAGTATCCGTAAAGCCATTTTTAAAAGCTTGAATATTGCGAGACACTTGAACTTTTGCTGTTTTATGTGCATTTTCTTCTGAGCGCCGACGAAAAGTGCGTTATTATTATGTATATATACGTGTAATTAAAGCTAGTGATAACCGTATCACAAGAATATTTTTTTTAATATTATCAACAAAAGTGGTCTAAATTTGAATGGCTAGCCTGCTGATGCACACCGATTATGGATTCCTTAAACGTCGTTCTATATCACTGCGATCTCGCATTATTCGCCGTTATTTCATTACGTTCGAAAACAAATACTCCATGGTAACGTAATGTAATTCACAATTTAGTGAATAACATTAGTTTGGATAATCTTACGCCTCTATCGCTTTTTGTTGCGGCAAAGCATAACGACGCTATTAAGCAGTCGCAAAGGACACAGACAACTCGGATCTTGCACAGCGACAAGGATAGAGGCAGCGGTGAACTCTCATGGGTGATTTGCGGACCTAATTCTTGCGGAGCCTCGATCGTATCTCCCCGCGTACAGTGCGCCCCCCACTCATACTTGAGCACTGCGTTGCAAAGCAAGTAAAGAGTAATTTGCCAAAGCAGCTACTATATAGGTCGGCACACCGCTCTAAAAACTGTGCCACTTAATAGTGTGGGAACTGCTTCCGTGAGCTGCTCTAGATGGGAGTCCGAAGCGACATCGCGGTTGGAGACGAAGGAAGACGAAGAATGCTCTCGCGGGGTACGAGCCACTTCTTTACTTTGCGTATCTCATTGTCAAAAAGAATTTTTTTTAGCTACCTACTGCCGCCCGATTCTTGGCCTATCCCCCTCAGTGGGTGCGAGCCATGGTGAAGGATCATCATCATCATCATCATACGAGCCACTCGTTGTGCTATATCTCGAAGGCAAGCAAGCAAGCAAGCAAGTAAGCAAGCAAGCAAGCAAGCAAGCAAGCAAGCGGGGATCGGTCGCGGGACCTCGTGGCATCCCCCCCCCCCCCCCCCCCCCTTCCCGTTCGAACCAGACGCGTTCGAAACGGGGTGGCCGACGCTGAGCTTCAGGAGGCTCAGTTTCATTTCGGACACCGACCGCGACCCGGAGAAGTTGCTGCGCCCACACAACCCAGCCCTTCGCGCTGACCATCACTCGATCCGCCCCTGCCCCGGAGCCTGGGTGAGGCACAGCGGACCCCCCAAACGACGCCGGGTAGTGGCCCCGGGCGAATCGCGCCCCTCGGGGCCACGCGTCCCACCCGCAGGCGTATACGCTGTGGCCTCCGCGGTACCACCCTCTGAGTTCACTGTATACTTCGTGCCTTTCCACGCAGGAGGACCATTCGAAGCATCGGGAGCATGCGGTGGGCCCAGCGCGCAGGCAATAATGGACAAAATATTGCAGTTTTATTGGAATGCATGCACGTTCGACCGGTACATACCTGCCATGACCCAGGGAGCCGCCGCTGCTGCAGCTGCCAGCTGACACATGGCTACTCCCGACGAGCCACCCGTTCCGCCGCCACCGTTTGGCCGGCCCAGGTCGTTCGAGGGACATCGAAGGTCCTCGCGCTCTCAGAGCCGCCGAGGAACGCATCAGCAAGTTTGTGCGCCGGGCCATTGAACAGAAGGCGACGCCGTCGCAGACGTCTGTTAGCACCGGATATTGATTAATTAAATATATTTATGTTTTCTATGAGATGGCTCTTTTATCTAATACGAGATGTGTCGGGAGTGATAAGTGCGCTGCGCAAGGATTAAGATCTACAACCGGTGTAACAGAACAGTTCCTTCGAACCATTTTGAGGCCTTCGCGTCACGTGACATGACGTCGGCCACGTCGCGGCTTGCCGGCCGACCATTTCGCCTAGCCTTCGCGCACCCGAGTTGCGATCTGCACATTGAAACTTTAGCGGGAATAATTTTACGTTGTAGGTTGTGGGCTAAATGTGTCGCGGTATAGTTCTTTGACACGAAAAGCCGCACTGCACCGCGAATACACGTTCGGAATTAATGAGAAGGAAAACTCCAACCAAAATTGATTTTAAAAGCCCGACGTTTCGGAGCCCGACCGGCTCCTTCTTCACGGGTGAGATGGCGTGAGACGTAGCAGTGGTTATATGCGTTTTTAGCGCTTTGACAGGCGCGGATACACTTTTTTGTAGAAATTGGAGGGTAAACGGCAGCAAGTGTTCCTGACGAACGATTGATGTTACCCGCCGTCCTCTGCAGGTGCCAGGATTCCAAAAGGATCCGCCGCCGCTGGTTGTTTTCTCTCTCCAAGACGACAGCGCCGTCGGGGCTAATCTGGTGATCAAAAAGCTCGCAGTCTTCTGCCACAGCACTGCGTTCTCTGTTTAGGTGGCGAATTCTTGTGTTGACAAATTCTTTCCGGGAAGTTTTTAGTGTCGCCAATACACAATCTTGTACTCAATGCCCTGCGCCTCCTGAACAGGAACGATGTCTTTTAGACGAGGGAAGAGAGGAGGCGTGGTCGTCCCCAAAAAGGTAGATATCTACCGAATGTTTACGTTTGATTCAACATGTTCGGGCATTCTCCGTCTCCTACGGATTTTTCAGCCGAACGAGCCACTAGAAACTGCTCCCCATTTCTTGTCTCCAAAATGGCTCATACCCACTACGTCAGATCGGCCAAGGATGAGGCATTTTTCTCACTTAATTTTAACAGCGGAGCATTTAACGTCGAGCACCAGCACCAGCAACAGCACTCCCTACGGAGTGCTGGTGTCCGCAGGTCCGAGCGAAATGCAGAGAGTGTGAAATGAGGAGAGGAGGTGCAGAGAGGGAAAGAAAGAGACCGACAGAGAGCGAGAGAAATAAATAAAATGAACCTTCTTGGCGAGGCGGGATTCGAGCCCGGGTGCCCACGGTCATAACCACTAGGCTATACACCCACGCTTGCAGAACATGCATTTATGGGAACCATATGACTGCGTTGTACCGATGATTGTAACACAACTTGCTATGGGCGAGAGAAAAAGAAAATGAGAGTGAGAGAGAGAGACACACACACTCAGAGAGAGAAAAAGAAAGAGAGAAAGAAAGAGAAGCACAGATAGAGAGAGAGGCGGGATTTAAACCCGGGTACTCACGGTCCGAAGACGAGCGTCATACCCACTACGCTATACACCCACGCTTGCAGCGCTCCGCTGTTTCATCAGATTTCACAAGCGTGGAACTGGCTTACATTTTTTCGAACGGTTCATTGCAATTGAGGCAGCATTGCCTATATTTGGATTGTAGAAAGGGGTTCGTGTTTAAACAAATTAATTAGAAAGTGAAAGAAAATATTTATTTCAATCAACTATTACAGAATATATACATGCATACAGCCTATACACCATTCCGACTTAGATCACATAATGCATCACCTATACCCAGCAGGACTAACACAATATGAAATGAACGCAGTGACATGCACGCATCGAACTTTCAAAGCGGAAATGAGCAAAAGTTATGTTGTTATTGTTATGGCCACAACAACAACAAAACTTTTCATCTTTTCCGGTCTGAAAGTAACTTTTTTTTTTTGTGCCAGTGTTGTCGTCTTCCTTTTACTTATCTGTTCCTTCAGAAACGTTGTGCTAATAATTTTGTACTCACGAAGAGTGTTTTCTAACTTAATAAGTGCACATGACATCCAAAAGGCGGAAATAACTTTGGTGTTGATCGATAACACGCATATGTATTTAGTATGTAGTAAGGAATTCATAACATAGATACATCTTTGGCATAACACTTTTGCCTAATTTGCTGATCTGTGCTTCGTAATAACAGGGACTGACTGTATGGTTATCGACAATTGTGAACGAAGCTTTCAGCCAAGGTATACTGTGCAGGTCTCACGTTCAGGTTTCTAGCAGCGAGGGTATTCGGAGGCGCACATTCAGTACCCCAGGAGTTAAGAAACACGGCTCTTTCTGGTGCGCTTCGTACGTTGCCACAGAAACAAACAGTGTCATGTCGCAAGCGGGGCACCGGCAATTCAACCTCCAGAACTCTTCCTGTCCGCGGACGATGTCTTCCGCTCCTAACGCGAAGCTGGAAAACGAACAGCGCTCAGCTGCTCATAAGCACAACACGTGTGAGCAGAGAGTCACCGCCGTCGCTATCGCTTTTTTACTGCTACAATGCGAGGCTCCCTCTTTTAAGCAATATGCTTAAGGGCGCTATCCTAAAATTTAAAATGAAATTCTGGTAAGAATATGAAATTTCATACATAGCAGAATAGTCTGCTGGTAAACGTGCACTATAACTACAAACTACATGCGCCGAAATATCAGAAAAAGAAAAGACTGTGACAGCCACAGCATCCTGGGTTCGAGAATAGCGTAAGATGCGTCTGCCGCTAATTCATTCGACGCACCAGACGCTAATTTACACGGAAATGATTTTTTTCCCCTGAAGCAACAGCGAAGAGTACCGCTCTTAAGACCGCATTTAAAAGGGCGGCCAGAATGAGCGCTCTTAGAATTAACGGACGGCAAAAAAAAAAAAAAAAAAAAAAAAAAAAAAGTCGTACATTGGTGCACGACGTCTGCACGAAATCTTTCAAAGGAAAAGCGCGGATCCGAGTGCCCCCATCTTTTGGAATTGAAAACACTCGCGATTTCTGCCTCACAGGTAATTGCAAAACAAACTTGCACGCAACGCAACGCAAGTTCGGCACCGCACCTTCAGCTTTCAACCAAGCAGAGATAATCCACCTGTGAAGACACGATGTGCGACGATTTCGAAAGCGAGCACAAAGCAACAAAACGTGGTCGTATCGCTGACGGGCGTCTTCCAGGAACGACCTCTGACCGGAAGTGATGTGAAAAATTTGAGAGCAGGCTTGAAAATGGCTCGATGAAATATTGGTAATAGTACAGATTACCTGGCAAAAACCGCGAAAGACTCCAGGACGTCACGACGGTCCTAGTCCACCTTTCTGCACCTTTCCCTGACGGAGGTGCTTTCTCTGCGCTGCTCCGGCCATTCCTGATACATCAGTACTTTGGCGGGGGGTCGTACGAGTTGTTCGCTGTTCGGGCAAGTGTGGCCTCATGAGGGGTTGGCGCCACGTGCGTCTTCGTCAGCGTACACATCTTGCTATCTTGCTCCAGCCAGACATCTCGCGCAAGTGCGCCACGTTTCTAGCACGTTTGGCATGAGGGAAAGCCAGACTGCAGCCGGAAAATGAGCCCCTGTCCGACGCGTGGTAAACGAGGAGGCTGTGGATTGCAGTTCAGAGGTGCAACTTCTCGTAGTCTACCTCTGTCATTGCGCTCACAGGTGCAGGCGACTGGGAGGTGGAGCGATAGAAAAGTAGAGCTCGCGCAGCCTCATGGGCCTTCTCGTTTGCGCGGATACCGCTGTGACCCGGGACCGAGTGAGTGATCCCACTCTTGGCTGCAGTTGCATTGTCAGCTGCCGCCTTGCACAACTGCTTTATGATGTGGTGGAATGCACGTAATGGTGGTATTAATTCGGTTAGCATTCTTTGCCTACTTCAGGTACTTTGAGCCAGTGGCGTAGCCAGGGGGGGGGGGGGGAGTTCAAACCCCCCCCCCCCCCGAAATTTTTTCCGCAACCCCCCCCCCCCCCCCCCCTACTTACCCACCCTTTGTTTTCGTCGCTTCGCGCTGACATAATTCATGAAACCGGTGCTACTATCACTATTTAATTCCTGGGCGCTTCCGTTTCGGTTGGTAATTTACAGCGAATCATGTATGCATATGGAAAAAACTGTCACGGTGTTTTTCAAGGCTTTACACTCTGTGAAGTTTTGGGCGAGAATGTGGCGGCCGCATTCTGAAGCAACAAATGCGGCAGCCGCATTTTAGATGATGGCGAAAACGCTCGACGCCCGTTTACTTAGATTTAGGTTGCACGTTTAAGACCCCAGGTGGTCGAAATCTCCGGTATACATTTCCGCCGCTTCCCTTCAGGTGCCGGTTAGGCCGCGCTCGCGCAGGATTTTAGGCTACGTTCACACTTGGTCTCGAAGCTGTAGGAATGGGCAAAATCTTGCAAAAATCCGCCCGCCTAGGCGGCAAAACAGGCAGAAAAACAGGCTGCGAGCCAAATCGGTCTCGGGCCGATTTTTTCGCCATGGCGAAGCGGAAACGCGGCGGAAAGTCGTTCTGCTTCACTGGAAGCTACACTAGCATGTAAACAACCGGTCGTAAAATGGCACCGGGCACCAAAACCATGGCACCAAAAGTGTAGGCTGAAATGCTGATCGACGCGATCAAGAACCAGCCCTTGCCCTACGACAAGAGTGGCACTAAAACGTACTGTCAGCAATACTCGCGATAGTATTCAACCTCGCGCGACCGGAGGTGCGGCAACGAAGCCTTGGCGTGACCCAACTTCTCGCGCTTTTGCAAAGCCAGGCGAACCCACCACCGCCGTTTCCGAGGTGTCCGCGTCTTCCGTTTATTTATTGTCCATTTATAGAAAACAAGTAGGTAGAAGTATAATAGCCATTTCTTCTTCCACTTCCATGGCAGACAATAGTTAGGCAGATTCCTCGTTGGCGCTCCATAATTCTCCTCGCACGTGTGCGGTATGTTGCAGAAGTCGCGGGGTGCTTTTCTCGTCACGACGATAGATTGGGAGCGTAGGTCTCACGTAGGACGCGCAGGCTTTGGCGAGCCCCAACACAAGGGCCAGCCCGGGTTTTAGCTGTGGTGTTCCCGTTGCCCCTTTGGTGTCCTGGAGGCGCCGACAATACGAAATGATGAAATGTTATTACAACTTGTAAATAGAAGCCATTAAAGAAATATTATCACGCCTAGGCACCAACTTGTGACTCAGCGCTACCGCGCCCGTGTGCGGAGAATTACGGAACGCCAACGAGGAATTTACCGAAGGTCGCAGATGACACGCGAAGTTGCGTAAAATGATCACTTTTGATGACGGTACGTGGGTCAAAGAATGAACATACCGCTCGAAATAATGCGATAATGAGCGCCACCACGCCGACAAACGTACGCAGACTAGATGGATCTGGACGAAAACGGCAGCGGCGGCCGCGGCGGTAGCAAAACAAATGTGAACAACTTGGACAGGCGCGGAAAAAATTTTCCGGCCGCTTCGGCCTTTCCGCCCGCTTGGCCTTTCCGCCCGCTTGCCGCTTTCCAAGTGTGAACGTAGGCTTAGTCTGCGCGAGAAACATCTCTTGTTTGCGATTGCGCCCCTACGGAAGGCTGGTAATTACTGTTGTGTTGTTGAATCCCAAACCAGCAATTACGGAAGGCTGGTAGTTGCTGTTTTGTTGTGGAATCCCAAACCAGCAATGTACACACGAAGGGGTTGATGACAGCAGTGAAATTCCACCGACTCACAATAGAATGCACGAAACAGACAGCCGACAAGCATGAATTACTGCTGTGCGCAGTACAGCGTAAGTAAACTCTTGTTGGAGGCGCTGACAGTTCTCGTCGGAAATCACGCGTCCTGAGAAATTGATTATGTGCACTATGCACTGAACAATACCGGAGTTCATTCCTGCATCACTAGTACACCAATCAGTCGAGATTCTGTGAGGTACAAGGCCGCTTGCACGTTTGCACCGGCGTAAGTGAAGCAGAAATGAGTTGCACGCACTACTTAAAATGCGTACACATGCCATATCTGTGCTGTGCGGTGAAATATTCTGTACAATTCTGAATCTGTTGACGTAAAGGCAAATGACGGCTGCACGATCGCACACAGCGGAAGACACAGCGGCCCATGCACTTGCCGCAGGAAATGCAACCCTCTCGTATGAGGGAGCAGGGCGACGAAAGCTTCGAAAAAAAAAAAAAAAAAGACGCCTTACGCGTTCTTGCGCGTATTTAAGTTTTCTAGCACAAAGACGCAGCGAACAAGCTATTGCTATGGGAGTAGGTATAGCCTGGTCACACGTGCATTTTCACGCGCATAGCCGTCCTTGACTTGTGAAACGCACTTCGCCCCGACGAGGACGACGCCATCTACGCTTAACGGAAATTAACAATTAATGATGTCTTCTCCGATCGCACGGGTCGTCTCAATGATGCGTTTTCGAAGACTGGTCCACTCAGTGGCGCGATGAGAGACCGTTGCTCCAAACGCCCAATGTACCTGTCGTGCTTACTGTATTTACTGAGCTTACTTTACTTTTTACTTAATTTCTTCACAAGCACACGCACACGCGAGGTGGGGGGGTCCCATGTCTTTGATATACATGTATAGAGTCTGCTTACACTACCGCTATTTATTATCGATCACGTGACCTAGAGGAAAGCAGAAGCGTGCCCCCCCCCCCCCCCCCGGTCGGGCCGGTGAACCCCCCCCCCCCCCCCCCCGAAAAAAATTTCTGGCTACGCCCTGCTTTGAGCCAAGCTGTCTATCTAGACTCTAGAGCCGACCCAGTGCCCAAGTTGTCTACTAACTTGGGCTACTACGTATGAGGTCGGGGTCGTGATGACGTTGTGGTTGTTCCATCGTCGTCATTCTGGCTTCGTCATCCTCTTCTCGTCATACCGTAGTCCTCATACAGTCGTCGTCATGCCGCCTTCGTTGTTCCATCGACGCCATTACTTCTTCGTCAATCCATCGTCATAAAGCTGTCGTCATTCAATCGTGATTATGCCACCATTGTCATACTATCGTCGTACCTGCATACCTGCTTCTCACGTGTCAGCGCCAACTGTAATCCGTTTCATGCTTAGCGTGCAGCGCTGTTGAAGCCACGGAAGAAGTTTGGTCGTCGATATATCCGCGTGCCTCGTGGTCAAGCAATTGGTTGCGCAGTCGGGTCTGACATACGAATGGCTTCTTCGCGCATTTCATTCCTGAGATAATTTTGCGCTTGAAAGAATGGTATGGCCAAAGTTAAAATTAAATTCTGGGGATTAACGTAGCCAAAACCACGATCTCATGAGACACGCCATATAGTGGGGAAACTCCGGATTAATTTTAAACACACGGGGTTCTTTAACATGCGCCTAAATCCAAGTACACGAGTGTTTTTGCATTTCGTCTCCATCGAAATGCGGCCGCCGCGGCTGGGATCAAACTGGCTCAACGCCATAGCCACTACAAACGGCGGGTGTGGTCAAAGTGACTTTCCATCGGACTTGTATCCTCTGTTGACGAGGTGTATTTGTTGCCTCACTTTTAGAAAACTGTTTGCGTTATTACTTGTCCGTGCTGTGTAGCGTTTTGTATTCTGCTCGTACACGAGGCTATCGATGTTTTGTCCGCTATGTGTACACTTCCTGCATGTATGTTGTTTAATGTTTTTTTTATTTGTAATAAATGCTATGAAAGAAAAAAGCAAGCATTTCATGGTCAAGTTCCAAATATTCGGTTAAACGCCTGAATTTTCCACTTGACCATGAAATGCTTCTTTTTTTTTTTTTTTTCATGGCACGTTATGAGGGTCATTCCACGCCAAACTTCCTAGACAGTGCACTCGACCCTCTATATACATTCTAAAACATCCTGGTCAATCACTTCACTACACCATTTGTCATCGTATAGGCTATTTATGGAAGAAATAATTTTCAGTCTCTAACAGCGATTCGAATATTGAAACAATGGATGTCGAAAGAAAAAAAAAATCTGCAAAAATAAAATACTACGTGGAGCGACTAATAATCTTCTAGTTGCTAGAATAGCAATCGCGCTTTCTTATCAAGCCAATTTGCGGCCGCTACATTGTCTCACAATGTGCTTTGTAGTGCAGCAATACGGAAATTCTGGTCCAACATTGATTTTGTTTAAATAAAATTTCGTACGCTTTACAAAGCCAATACAACTGCGTCGTTTGGTTGAATAGTTAGCGGTAAATGAGTAAATTAGTAAACAAAAAGTATTGAAGTCGATCGGGTGAGTATTTTAGAAGCGGAAGCCTCCTTAACACTGAAAAATCTGCGAAATGCCTCCTGTTTAGGCACATGTAGCTTGTTGATGATGACCAAGTAAAGATGCGCGCTTGACGTCATTTGAAAGGGTGTACATAAGAAATTTATTTCTGAAAGTTTATTCGGAGTAATTTTTGTTTTAGGCGATATAAAAATACATATACGAGAGTCCGCCGCGTCCCTTGGCGCCAGGTCGAGCTAGGCCGCTTCAATGCACAGTGCACTTCTCCGCGGGGCAACGTAAAGATGCGGCGGCTGCGAGGGCAGCAGGACCGCATGCTGCTTGGTGTTCTTACATTTCCGGCAGCTTTAAAACAGCGTGGCTGGCTGGCGCTATATTTCGGAAGGGCATCATCGCAAGTCGACTAGTACTATAGGAGCTGCTGTTGCACTGCCGCGTCGCTACATCGATGCAGGTGAGACATTCGCAGTAGAGCTTATAGGTTGTGTGTCCAGTTTTGGCGCGCTTTCGGGAGGTTTCAGTTTTCCCTGACGCCGCCGACGTACGGGTTTCGCCATTTGAAATGTCTGTGTGGCTGAAGAGAAGGTGATCCCAGCATTGTCAGTGGTCAGCGATGACGTTACGAAATGGTGATCTATTCCAGTGAGACGTTGCAAAGAGTTTCCCATTCGGCAAGTAATTTTTAATGGTACCACAAATTACAAATTTGTTATTGTTTTTGTACTATGATGATGCACCGTCGGAAAAAAAATGGTGCATTTTTCTCACAGCATGAAGTTCATGTTTCGTAACTTTCACGACTTGAGCTTGAAAAGTAGCCACGCCAGCTGCTATATCAATAACCACTGCAGTATGCTAGACGGAGCCCCAAAGCAGAGCATGTTATCTTACACGAAGGGGGTCAGTTTCCTGGGAAGAAAAATAGAAGTGCCGTATGTACTGGGCCTTCAGATTTACAGTATCCTTATCAGTAATGTTAATAAAAATACCCCGCTAGCTTCGCAAGTTTTGATTACACAGGCGGTTATATATATTACCTTTCTTAAAGTTTCCGATTGCAGATGTTTATATCAGAAACTTGAAGACAAGTGTATTCGAAGACAACTTCATTTTGTTTGGTAGTTCCAAACGTCCATGTTCCGAGATATTCATGAAATTTGACGCTCAAGACGCTAATGTTGTATTCCGAGGCATGAGTGTCGACCCCCACCCCCAGTGCGAGGTAGCTGATCCCGTTTAGCACGCCAGTCTAGATGACAGGCGGAGCTGATAACAGCTGCGGCTTGCAAAAAAGAAACTGGCATTCATACTCCCTTCCCCCGCAACCAGATACGACATACGGCAGTTTCGCTCTTGTGTCGCGACTCCCGCCTCTGAATGCAAAAATAGTGTAATGGTATGACGTAAAATTTGGCTATGAATTTATTGGAACACAATCGCTTGAGAAGTAGAAAACAAAATGGAGATGACTTCGAATACGCTTACCTTCAAGTTTTTGATATCCACATCATCATCGCGAAATCAAGAACAGTCAATAAACGAGAGAGAAGGGAAACCGAGGGACTCGATTTTTGTTAATCATGATCGCATAATGCCAACAGACAATGAAGCTAAGGAAAATATCGGGGGAATAAGGTATGATTGAAATTGAAATGTAGAAAATAATAAACAATAGGGAAATCAAAGTGGATGGAAAGATAACTTGCCGCCTAGAAGGAGCCGAACCCACAACCTCCGAATTACGCAGTGCGTTGCACTACTGATTGTGGTATACGGCGACGGCTATCAATCCGTCCTCTAGCTTGGGTATTTATGTTTACTAGAAAGAAGCCAAAAAATAATGACACCTAGGACAGCATAGAGGAAATTATCTGCAGTTCTTCATTGAATGAAAGAGTTGATCAATAAATGGTAATGATGGTGGATGAAAAAACAACTGACCGCAGGTGGGATACGAACACGCCTCTTCGCATTACGCGTGCGATGCTCTTAGCTACCGCTGCGCTGTAGCGATAGCCAGCACCACCACTCATGGTCTTGGCGGCGGATGTGGAACTTCCTTTCTGCGCAGGCGTCACGTCTACGTGAACTTTTTGGGTGAAGGCTACTGGTCAATAAACTCACTCATGCTACCTGAAGACATCAAAGCTGCCGGATTCGAGACCCTCGCTATGTAATGAATGAGAACAAGAGGGGGAACAGAGGGGCCCGATTTTTCTCGTTATGCAGTTGTTGATCGAAAAACTTGTGTCCACCAGAGCGTATAAACCTCCTGTTCAAACAGCAATTGCAAAGCTAGCTTGGAGATTTTATTAAAATAACCAATAATTTAGTGTACTACTTTAGAATCTACTATTTCATGCAGTGTGACTTCATTTTAAAAGCTCTCCACACCCATCGGAAAAACGAACGTCGAAGAAATGCACACACTCCGTTTAAGACGAGCCAGGCCCCGACACCATTAGTAATGATGTCGTCAATCCTGAAAGAGGAACTAGATATTACCCGCCGAGGTGGCTCAGTCAGCTAAGGCGTTGCGCTGCTGAGCACGAGATCGCGGGATCGAATCCCGGCCGCGGCGGCCGCATTTCGATGAAGGCGAAATGCAAAAACGCCCGTGTGCTTGCGTTGTAGTGCACGTTAAAGAACCCCAGGTGGTCAAAATTATTCCGGAGCCCTCCACTACGGCGTGCCTCATAATCAGAACTGGTTTTGGCACGTAAAACCCCAGAAAGAAGAAGAAGGAACTAGATATTGCAGGGTTTCATGCGTGAAGTGTACTTCTCAGTGCGTTTTCTTGGCAGTTATGTTCTCAAATGAATATTTACTTTCCATCTGGCGTAAAAATCTGTATAAAGGTAGCTATATGCTTTTTCCGCCTCCGTTATACCGCAAAATGTACATTGGCTTAAATGGACATGACGTGTTAGCACGAGTTCATAAAATGTCTATTTCGCCACACTTCAATACATTCTTCTATGAAAGTGCACATAGAAACGTTGTTCGTTAAATAATGGTTAAGTAGCAAGGGTCTCTGCGTCGTCTACTAATTTTCGTCTCTGTGATGCATACGAGAAACTACAGAACACTGGTTTATTAGCTTCAAGGACGCCACGTAATTTTGGTATGTTTTCTAAAGAACTTTCAAGATCCCACTCCTTATTTTGTACGATATCTCACGTCGTCTAAAAGCGATGGTGAATCATTTGACATGCTGCCACTCATGGGGCTGCACAGTTTATGGAAAACTCGCATGTTAAACCGGAATGCACAACCAATTGCTTCTTCACAATCGCATTTCTTTCAAATGATTTTAAGTTCAAAAACTTATGATCAAAGTAATATCCCACCGGATTGGTATCCTCGCTTGATGAAATTTGATGCATTTGCTTGCCTCTCCTTTAGAGAACTGTTCGCATTGTTGCGCTAGTAGGTGCGGCTATGACTCTTTTGGCAGCTATTTAGTACAGTACACTTTACGCACGTATGTTTTATTTTTTTTTCTATTCGTAATAAATACTACGCAAGAAAAAGAAGTGTCGCAGAAACCATCGAAAATGATTGTCAGAGTGAGCGAATTGTTATGCGGACCGCAGAAATAAAATGGACACACTACCAATATTTCCGAAGTATATACTGCTGAGGTCAATAACGGTGTTTGATAATG
Source organism: Dermacentor silvarum (assembly GCF_013339745.2). Classification (NCBI taxonomy): domain Eukaryota; kingdom Metazoa; phylum Arthropoda; class Arachnida; order Ixodida; family Ixodidae; genus Dermacentor; species Dermacentor silvarum. The sequence continues at coordinate 63,178,231 of NC_051154.1, read as the reverse complement.
GCGGCACAAATCAACTTGACATGTTTTTGTAGACGCCATGATAGCGTGACGACGACGGAAGCGGCGGCACGACGACAATTGATATAATTAACTGGGCCACGACGACGGCAGTCCGACCAACTATATACACCACAAAGAACACTGTGAACGCAACGCGGAAGTAGACGCCAGACTTGCAGCGTCTTTCCTCTAAAATGATATTTCAATTGGCCAGGCCCATTGACGTACCAAGAAGTGGCCAGGCAATCACTGAAACACAACGCTGTGTTGCAGTTCGCAGGCTGTATGCACAGGTGTCTGATGTTGTTGAGAAGCTGCTCTGATGTGCGTTGCGATTTCAACAACTGCATGCAGGGCCGCTCGTGAGTCGGTGAAGATGACCCATGATTAAACTATTTGTCTTAGAACAGTATAAACAAAGGCTGCCCATAGTGCAGCTAGTTCAGTGGTTGTGTAGCTTAAGTCTGGTGGCTAAGTGTAGCAGAAACAGTAACACAGTGACGTAGTTCCCACACCAATGGCAGATGATGTAGGTGTGACAGAGCCAGCGGTGTATGCGTGAAATTGAGTACTGTAGCAGTTATCAATATGATCAAGAATAAAATATGTCAGCACTGGTACAAAGGTATTTGTTTCACTTTATTACAGCGAAGCTGTTAAGGGCTCACTCTCCGATGGTCACGTCCGGCAATAGAAAAAAAAAAAAAAACTCATTGGCCGTATGCAGTATGTGCGAGTGAAAGCGCGCGAGGGCGAGGGACGCGCGCTTTCACGGGGAGCGAACGCACGGCGGAGAGCAAACGCGACTTATGTGCGAGTGAAAGCGCGCGAGGGTGTTTTTTTCTTTTTTTTTTCTTGAATCGAGGCACTCACGTGATGATCGCCCAACCCGCCGTGGTGCTGTAGTGGCTTTCGTGTTGCGCTGCTAACCCTGAGGTCACGGTATAAAATCCCTGCTGCGGCTGCTGCATTTCGATGGGGGCGAACTGCAAAAAACACCCGCATACTGTGCATCAGCTGTATGTTAACGAGCCCCAGTTGGTCAAAATTAATCCGGATTCCCCCACTGCGGTGAGCCTCATAATCACATCGTGGTTCTCGCACGTAAAACTCTAGAACTTAAATGATCGACAAGGAAGAGATTTCCACGATGATGCCATCGGCGCAGAAAGGATCTGATACTCAGTGGGAGCAAGCTGCGCACCTCTGGACCACAGCTAGAAGCTGTAGTTGACCTGACGCTCCGACAACAAAGCGCACGCAAACTCGAAGAGACTCCTGCAACAGAAGCATGGGAAAATAAAGACGTCTGCTTTCTGAAATGACGTCTGCTTTCTACGCACAACCTCCAATACTTTTTCTCGCGAACCTGTAAGCCCTTTTATGTTATAGACTGAGATTGATTTAGGATTAATTTCGGCCACCTGTTGCTCCTTGACGTATACATTTAAAGCACGATAGAAGATTGTTTTTACGAGTTTTAATCTACTAACCAATATTATTTTTTTTAATTATCTCATATTTGTTGTTGCGGCTACTAAATATACCAAGAAGTTAATTCCAGCCGCATTAATGAATGTGATTCGGTGTGCGTTGAAGCACAATGTTCTCGCGCACGGGAAAACGTTGTAGTGCCTATATGTCATTACATTTGTTCAATAAAATGCCTGCTTTGGTTCCTTATGACCTGGTCTTGGACTCTATAGGTGCTCCGGCATACTTGCCGCAATCGACCCTCGATTAATTTGCTTTCTTTTAATCTGTTGTGTGCCGAGTTTTTCCCACTTCCTAGGCAATCCCATGGAGAGAAATTTCGAACCAGAAACGCGTGAATCGTCAGAAGAGGAAAATATGCGAGCAGGTCCGGGAGAGGTTTCCATTCCGTGCCGTTGCAACCTGACAAGTCGCCTACGCGTCGTTAACACAGAAGCCATGTCTCGCTCACAATGGGCGATCAGAACAGGCTCTGGAGGAAAATTATCGAAGCACGTGTCCTCACGCGACTCACACGGAAGCATTAGACGCGGTGCTCAAAATGTGCTACCGCGTCTTCGCTTCGCACGGGTGCATATATCTAAATACGGTACTTGCTTATGGCCATTGTCCCAAAGCGATAAAACAAAAAGAAAATACTTAAGCTGGGAAGAGCGCAAGGAAAGATACAATAAGCGCGACTCCGTAACCTGGCACGTGTACGATATAGCTATAGTCGCGCGAAAATCGTTGATGGTCTTGGTTTGCCTTTCTTTTATTCTTTTTCTCCAAGGGGAGGGGCAGTGGGCGAAGAAGTGTCCGTATATGTAGCAATAACGGCGAGCTATAGAGTTCATTGGCTTTAAACTGAAGACAGACGTTCCGGGTTTTTTTTTTGTTATTTTATTCTCTACAAGCGACCACGATACGGTTGAGCAACCGCCAAAGTGAGCCCGAGGCGAGACATTTGGGAAGAAGCGTGTGTGGCTAATGGATTTCTGGCGAGGAACGAAACTGCGCTCTGACAATTACACAAAGAGCAAGCGCGGTCATTTCAGTTCCTTATCTTTCTTTTTTTTTTCGATCACTTAAGTAAGACACCTTGCGACGAATTAAAGGGTAGCTACTTTTCATATGCGCTCATTGATTTAGATAATCCGAAGGCGTAAGAAACAGTAAGTCCTGTAAGAATATGCTAATATATTTATTAGTTTTAGTTAGAAACCAAATTTTTGATATGACAATTTATGATTCTTCTGATCCTTCTGATTTTGGTTTTGACGCTATTTCCTTCCACAGTATTTCATTGTGTTAAACTTCTTACTTATCATGTTCTACCTAGCCGCGCATTTAAGTGCGAAGTTATGCTATGCCAGCTGGCTTATGTACTGCGTTGAATGTGATGCGAATAAAGGGTATTATTGATGCGGAAGTGTCAAATCGCTCATTGACCGGAAAATCCTGCGTCCTGCGTCTGTAGCAGCGAAACGGCACCTAAATTCCCATTGGCTGCGACGCCGCGTCACGAGCGCGCCTCGGCGGAGCAGAGTGGGCGAAAGGGAACACCTGCTGTCGCAATAGCGCGCCAGGTGTTGCGTGAGGGGAGAGGGCATCGCCGCGACGCCACGTCACCATCGCTCTCAGAAGCCTTTGTTATCTTTGCGTTTCTTGTCGGCGCAAGCTCTCGCCTGCGTTCTAACTGCCCCTCGGTAAGACCAGATGAAAACGCGCCGAGCCTCTCAACGCACTCGCTTGCCCGGGAGTTCATAACTCGAAGGACCGCTCGGCGGCGTTCAATTGGACATTAAGTTATTGCTTTCGCATTCACAACTCATAAGAAGGGCTTAGGTGTACTCAGTTTTATTATTATTATTATTATTATTATTATTATTATTATTATTATTATTATTATTATTATTATTATTATTATTATTATTATTATTATTATTATTATTATTATTATTATTATTCGCAAACCGGCACCAGCTTCTTTTGGTAGCAAAATTCTGTATCGTTCAGCAGGCTGTATATTTTGGTTCTATCAAAGCAACTTTAAATAAGTACGTTCAAAAATGAGCCAAATGCCACCATAGTAACCAGCTGGGAGGTTAGGTTCAGACTGCAGAGGTCTAGACAGGCCTGTCCAAAGCTCTGAGCTCTGTATGCAGCGGTCCGTGAACTCAAATTCAGTTTCTGTTAACTTACCGGGAGACGCGAAAACTTTGTTTGATCGACTTCGGCTAGGTGTGGCCTTCACCAAACTCTTTCGACATAGAACAGGGCGCGCTGAATCATAATCGTGTGCTTGTGGTAAACCACATGAGAGCATCCCACGTGCGCTGTCATCATGTCCGCTTCATGCCCAGCAGAGGTGAGAATTGTGCGTCAAGTTTAGAGCAATGGGGGGTCCTGCGCTCTCTTTTGGGACTATTCTTGGACCATGGCCTTGTCCAGACATTTTGATGAGGGTATACTATGAGTTGTGTGGAATATTTTGTTTCGTCCAGTCAAGACCTCAATCTTGTCACAGTGTGCATGCGTTTGAAGGTTATATAGTTTTTTCAACCTCGCCGCATAAGCATGATATATACGTTATGCATTATTTGCTTCTTTTTTTTTCATTTCCATTCCTCACTGATAGCCCCTTAGGCTACACATAACCCGCCGTGGTTGCTTAGTGGCTATGGTGTTGGGCTGCTAAGCACGAGGTCGCAAGATCGAATCCCGGCCATGGCGGCCGCATTTCGATGGGGGCAAAATGCGAAAACACCCGTGTACTTAGATTTAGGTGCACGTTAAAGAACCCCAGGTGTTCCAAATTTCCGGAGTCCCCCACTACGGCGCGCCTCATAATCAGATCTTGGTTTTGGCACGTAAAACCCCATAATTAGATTTTTAGGCTACACATAGGTGTTGGAAGTATGAAGCACATGCTTCCAATTTCTCTACCTGACCCCGTGGCTAAGTCTATGTAATGCGGCTCGTGACAGTCGACCCAGATATGCGGGTCGACTAAGATAGCCTAACATATGCAGAATGAAAATTAGCGTAAAACTACGCATATAGCTTAATCGATCAACAAGCTTTGGTGACCAGGGGAGCACACAAGAGTTCTGAGGGTTATGTTTGGGATGATGGTAAAATCATTATCTTAAAAAAATGCAGTCATATGCCCCCTATATTCTCGGTCCGCGCCAGCAGCAGCGGATTCTAGCGTTGTCTTTTTGTTATAACAGCGTAAGCGCGACTGTTGAATGCTATAGCATTTAACCGTCGCACCTACGCTGAACTTGCTAAGGGACACTATAATTTAGTTTCTATAACTTAGTTTCGAAACTTAGTCAATTTTGTGTTAAGAGGTTAATTACTACTAGAAGAGAAAACGAACGCTAAGCTTCCCATTTCGCGCCGGAACACGGGTGCCGGTATATGTCAGTGTGACGTCACGGATTTCATAGCATATTTTCGCATTTGGGCCACTGTGACGCAGTAGAAATTCTCGTAACTTAAGTTCAGTCTGGCGCTTTGGAAAACAATGCAGTCCATGTTATATTTCAATGAAATAAGGCCTGAGCAGACGCCACCAAATCAATGACGTCACGGCGAGCTGGTTAGGAAATTAAACCAAGCGTCCTCACCCGTCTTACGTCCTCGCATCTTTTGGCTTACAAGACATCCTCCCACTGCTCTTCTCAAGGTCGCGGACGCATTTGATATCCAAGGCCCACTTCTTCATGCTCGTCAATGATTGCCCTTGGATTCTATTATGATTTTCCGGAAGTGACATGTGGTTCAAGGGAAAGGACAGCCATTATATGGTCGGTACGTGAGTATTCTGATTTCTACGCTCAAGAGCACGGATGTGCAATCTTTCTTAAGTGTTTTCAGCGTATTAAAAGGTAGAGAACGTTCTGCCCTGCCGACAGGACTGCGGATTGTTGCAGACCAAGGCGTGTCAAGTCCTTTCAAATGCACATATAAAAAATATATGTACATGGAAAGTCGGTCCATACACATGAAAAGACATGAACATCTTGTACAATCTAGATTGGGAAAGTGACAAAATCAATGTCCCAATTGACACGCAAACTGTGTGACAGTACTTATGCCGCACCGTACGGCTGCATGCCGCACTTGTTGCATTACGCAGACACAACAAGGCCGCTGAGGGCGCAGTTGAATGTAGCACCATTCGAATCGACTGTGCACTAGCTGCAGTCCTATAATGACGTCTCACCATCGACGTCTGCTTGTCTTAGTTCATGCCGCGCGACAAAACATCTCCTGGCTGCTCTTACAGTGGTAGCGCACATGGATGTTTCTCTCAAGCACGGGCTTATCGAATACTCATACTATGACCAGCATTGAGAGATCCTTCATGGCTGTCTGAACCACTCAGACGTTCTTTATGTGTAAAGAAAGTACCCACCCTGGCCGTTGCTTACTAAAAACAGAGGCGCTGTCGAATTCCTGTGGGATCTTCTTGTAGAGAGTGGCCTCCTTGTCCACTGTACTGCAGTTACAGCATAAGCTGCGTGGTGTTGTGTGCTCTATAACTGTCGGTAATGAATGCGGGGCGCTTTAGTGTTTTTTAAAGCTCTTTAACATTTCCGGGAGAGCACGCTAGTGTGTGTTTCGTTAAATGAATTACTGGAAATGTTGACACCATTGGCCAGCGCTACTCTTTGCAATACTCCCTGTGGGAGTAGACAAACAGAAGCGGTGTGAAATTCTTGTAACTTTTTCAGCACATATATACGTACAGGGCACTTAGCTGAGCACCCATTGCGCGCCGGTTATGCCACTTGCATCTTGTACATCAAGTGTACTCTTTTCTCTGCCTCACTTCGTGCTCTTCCTCTCTTTAGTCGTAGAGTTGTTTTACTAATGCTAATAATGGCGAAGCCGTATTTGGCTCATCCCAGGCACTTCGGGCTAGGTATATTCCTGTCTCGCATCATTTCAGCCGTCTCCCATAAAGATACAGAGGGCGGGGGAGGGGGGGAGACGACCCCCTTGTTCCCGGTCAGGTGCGTTATTTTTGTGTTTTATTTCTATGTATTGCTAATACAGATGTCTGTTTTATTAGCTATGATTTAATATCCTAACTTCAATTGTTTCTACGTTGTTGTTTTTTTGCGTTAGACTTTTATTCGCTGAGCTTTCGGATATAGACGCCTGTTCAGTACTGCACAATCTTTTATGTTGTCAGAGCTAATAAAATGCGATGTCCAACGATTTCCTTCGGCGGACGGTTTTCTTCAAGCCCCTAAGGTTTTTTTACTTTCACAGCGCCAGCTGTTTCATGCATTTTCGGCTCTCGATATAAATAATTTTGTTCATTCTTCAGTTAATAAGACGTGCCAAAAAAAAAAATACTATAATCCCCGTGGCGTTAAAGTCATGGCCGAAGTTGGAGGCTACACTAGTACATATAGTGTCTTGAAATGATAGTGTTTTGATAGCGTAGCCATTCGTCTCCCGAGTTTGCGCTCCAAAAAGGGCGAGCGTCGATCGATCGTCGTCGTTGTCGTCGTCGTCGCTGAGCCAGCTACTGCCGGCTTTCGTGTCAAAACATGAGGATTTCGCTTGAGCGACCTTCTGCAATTTCTTTTCGCTTAATTTACAGGCAATAATGTTTTCGTCTCGCACAATTTCCGTCGTCACACCTACCTGCGTTCTTTATAGGTCCCTTCTAGACATACTTTCACGATTGCATGAAAAGCTGCATGGTAATTCAGTTGACGTCTATTATCATACACCAAAGCAGAGCTGACGACCGATGATGCAGCATGATATTGCCACGATGTAGCGACGGTTGCTGGCCAGCAGGCAAGCAGGCAGGCAAATAAGAAGGACTCGTACGATGACAGGCAGCAATTTAAAAGACATCCGTAGCGCAACGAATGCGCCACGGGCCAGTAGCACTGCCGTATATCCCTTCCGAGCTTGTCTTTGTGCTCATGGGCGCTTGGCTAAGTAGATGTCAAGCTTTGCCTCAAGGTGCGGTTCCTATTTAATTACCGGCCACTGTGTACCACAAAATATACTCGCGAGTGCAATTGCTTCTGAAGCAGTACCGGTTACATTATTACGGTTGCGTGATACAAAACGCGGAAAGTGAGAAGCCTCGCTATGGTGCCCAAGTTGCGTGTGTGGATTTTTCAGCTCAGGAGACATAATATGCTTTGCTAGCCATGATTTATTTGACAGGTGCAGAGTGAGTACAGAGATAGAAGCCGAACTATCCACATCATTGCACAAATCACAAGAACAGGGTACAGAAAGAAAGTTCAATGCGAAACAGATAGAGAGATCACCGCACAATGTAAATCCCAAGTCGTCACTTTGTGGCAGTTTCGAAGACACCGAACTGCACTGTGGAGAAAGAGTGGAAAACTGTCGACGGAAGTGTGTTACATTCATCCAGTTCATTGACCTGTACTACATCAGTGATCCAGAGTGGTAATATTTATTGCTTAACGTTTGTTACGGCTCCTTTATTCATTACATTCATGAGACGACTCTTTCAATTTAACTTTAATACTTTCAACAATACGAGGAAACAATAAGCTCTCTCAATTAATTTAGAACTATAACCTTGACGAGATCTACCTGGTTTTAGTGAACTTAGTCTGTAGCATTATGTTTCGTAATCATATAGCCTCATAACCCTCATATCCAATAATCATATAGATAAATACATCGGGTATCTGGAGAATGCCCTCTCCCCCACCCCAGTACGTTCCCATAAATCATATGGGATTATTGGATATGGTATTTATGGGACATTAAGGTTTTTTAATAGGGGGTATACTGTAGATTTCACAAATTGAATACATTTCGAGATGAGATAAAATAAGTTCTAACTATAAAAATCAACCATTAGAATAAGCTCGTATACAGCTAGGCATGTTAATACATCGAAGCTAGCAGGGCGAAATATGGTAACAAATAAAAAAACTGCGGAAATTACGTTAAAAGCAATACACAAAATTGATCTCAGGTATCCGTGTCTTATATGCGCTGCATTGAATAGCCATTTAGCTATATCCCTTGGAAAACAGCACGGAAAATAGGCCTTTAATGAGGATCTCAAGAGTGGCTTCATAATAAGATAGGCGTGACAAATATTTTGATTTCATACGTGGTGCTTGCAATTAGTTTCCGTAAATGAACACTTTTTTTTTTTGCATTTTACGAGCAGGGAGAAAAGAAATTTCACTGACAACGAGGCAGAGTGGTCGAAGTTGGATAGACTCCTCTCGCCTGCTATTAGCCAGTCGGACATGATCATCCGTACATGCTACATAAGTCAGAGGCGAACTGTGACTTTTTTCGATGAACGGGATTTTTTATGACAACGTACACGAGGTTTTGGTATAAATAGCGATCGGATAAGCGGCGTTGGTGTTCATTCTTTAAGGAAGTGAGTTATTTTAATTATTGTGTCCTAATAAAACAGTTATACCAGGCGTCTCAGAGAAGACCTTAAGTGAGTATTTAACAGAGCACAGCATCGATTAGGATACGGTATCTTTTTAAAATTATTTTTGGCTACACATCCTACGCAGCTGTGGCAGTCAGGATCGATGCGATAGAATCATTAATGGATGGAATATTTAGCTAAACTTCACTAAGTTCTCAATCAACGATATAAGAGGATATGTCGATCGCAATTACAAATCAAGCTAGCCAGTACGCAAATCATACCAATTTGCTAGAAGTAGTCTGCCTTGCAGCAGCCTTTTAAAGAATAATATAATCAAAATATGCTGCCAAATACGCTGGTGTTCCAGCTAACATTTTTGCATACAGCTAAAAAATGCAGTTCGGGAAAAGGTTAACTGAAACAGCAGTGCGCTTTGCCGGCCATTTTGAGGGCGCACTTTCGCGGAAGTGAAGCTAGCCGCAATAGTTCTAGCAGATGGGGGATGCTTTTCGTTCTGGCCGGTTCCAATTACGAAGTCACAACGACCCATGTGTATTTGCTAATAAAAGAAAATTTGCGAAATTTCTTTAATTATAGCATTCAACAGTGATTATCACACAGATCCCGACGTATACCGCAGCTGATGGTGCGTCGCCTAAGAAATCGTGCCTTCATCTCCGTTGTGCTGTAATAGCAACTTAAAGTCCTCTTTAAAACATCCTGAATGGCGACTGTATCAAGACTCAATTGGGCTAGTTGGTGAAGTGGCACTTTGAAAAATAGCGCAACAAGTATAGAGCGGCCCAAAAAATAGTGACACACTTCTTTTAGGCCTGCACTTCTTACCTGGCCTAAATAATATTCCGATATTTTGCACTTAGCCAACAAACAACAATAACATGCGTTGTGCAACCTCTTTTCTTTTTTTTTAGCTGCATCCTTCTCTTGTCATGTTTTTCAACATGTATACGTGTGTGGCACTATAATAAGAATATTGTAACTATTTCGCTTTCATGTTCACGAGCTTTGTTTCAAATATTCTAGGCAAGAAATAGAGATGTAGTTCCTAATTTAGCCCATCCTTCGCTCGCAATTTTGTTCTGTAGTGAAATATTAAAGAGCCCCGCAAACTAAAAGCTACGTTCATAGTTGATTGGAAACGCAAACACACACAACGAAGGATGAATGAGACACGACGAGCGCATGTTGTGTCTCGTTCCTCCTTCGTTGTGTGTGTTTGCGCTTCCAATCAACGGCTATCCACTCTCCCGTAAAAGCTACGTTGAACAGCAGTCTCAATAGATAAGAATAGAAAATAATGTACATCTCTGGAAGAGCAACGTACGCACCAGAAATAAGAGCATGGTTAATACTAGAAAAATGAAAAGATAAAAAGAGTAGACGCTGCTGGCGCAGACAAGATGTGGCGTTCGATAACGAGTATGAAGCAAGGTACCTTCGGTACACATTAACAAGTAATGACACATACACGCACACAAAAACAATACTGCAATGAAAGCACTTGCATGCATACACGTACGGAGCACACTGCACATAGACACTTCGGCGGTATTGTGAACAGTGGTACACTCGTAACGAATTTACGTAGCACAATGGACGGAAACAAGGAAGTGATAGGGTCGACACATGCTGCCACCATTTGGCTACTTGCAAACACTCACGCATGCGCAAGATGTTCGCCTTGTCGAAGAGGAAGAATCGCAGGTTATTTGCATAGCGCTGGGTGTAATTAAAACTCTCAAGGGCGGCGGACTAGATAAAAAAAAAAGAAGGACAAAGCAGAATAAAACTTTCGGCACCAACGAGACAAAGTGGCCATACCCAAGGCACCAACAGACATGCAGAAACGCGTAAATATCAAAGGTTATATCAGAACACCAAAACGACAAACACACACAAAACCCCAACCGTCGCGTAGTGTATAATAATGTGCTGTATGGCAGACATTCCCCGTTTTCTCAATAAAAGAGAGAAAAAAGTTACACCGTAATAGATACACTGATTTGCACAACGTAAAATGACACAACAAAGCGCGACACACTACCTGATAAAAGCTATTACATGCTTCTATTCATTTTTAATGACAGTGATGCAAACACGCCAGCTGCACGTGTAAAATGAACCCACTGCATATCAAAATACTTTTTTGGGCTTAGAGTGGAGGGGGGGGGGGGGGGGGGGCAGGGGCGTGCGTAAGAAGAAATCGGAATGTTGTGAAAAATTTACGATTAGGTTATCCTTTCGACCACAGACATGTGCAAGTGTAATTCAGAAAAATTATGTTAGTACTGCTGTTGGGACCCAAGACGAGTGTGTACTAAGATCATCCGGCTTTGTACTAGTTCTCAGAACTTTGGGCGTTTTGTACCGTTTCATTTTATGACAAAACACGTGACACAAAGTTGATGAGAGGAGATGTCACAGTTACACCGCGATATACCAATGACCTCTTATCACGGTAACCCTTACGAAAGTTGCATATTCTCACATTTTGTCTGCACATAAAGTAAAAGTTACACGCAACCCTTAATTCCTTCTTTGAATGTAACTTTTCCACTCAGTAAAAATAACCAAAGCATCAAAATCACCGCACTGCAAGTTCTGTTTAGAAGTTACATTATAATGCGAAATTATACACCTTTACAAGGACTTCCATGATAAGAGTACATACATGATGCTAAGTTCTCAATAGAAATATAATCTTAAAGATGCTCCTTAGAACTTGTACAGCAATAAACACGATGCTAAGTGGAATACGTCATCACCGTTATGAAAAAGAAGGTGAACATTCTTACACAGCAAGGCACAACTCTTTCAGAAACACAATGACAGCTTCAGTACACAAAACATAAAGCACGAATGCGTTTCCTCCTCCTATGGAACCAATATGGGCAGTGATCTTTAGAATGATTGAACTGGCACCATACGTAAAACAAGGAATATGCGTGATTAAAGGAGGCAGTTTTTGGAAGTAGCTTCGGTAAGTTAAGCAAATGAAGCCAGAGCAAGGCGTAAGAACGAGAGGGCGGCTCTCAACCGCTCAAACACGACGCTGCTCAGCGTTTCCCCACGTCATGTTCGCTGCATAGTATAAATGTAATTTTCTGCTAAGCAGGCATCATGCATATATATATATATATATATTTGTTTCTGCTGATGAAATGCAGGAACACGTATATAGCTGTACCGGGGAATTACTACGAGAAGTTTAAGCAGCCATTCAAGCGCGATAAGGCGCCTTTGTTTTTCTTTATTTCCATGGCGCACAGACCCGCAATGGAGCACCATCGCTAGGCGCTATGTGAGTACATATGCAGGCGGTGCTTGAGCGCTACTGCACACTGCCATGCAATCAACTGCAAAGGGCAGTCACGTCAAAGCTACCTATATTTACCGACACCTGAAAGTAAGCTTGCGTTAACAATAAACGATGTCATGGAAAGCTTTTGCAAGTCCCAGACGCTAACGATCTGGTCAGGGCTCCGTTGCATGTTTCGGGGGCATCTTATTGAACCTGAGGTCAGATATGGCGAAACCGGACACGTATTCAGTGAGGACTTCGTACGCTACAGCAAATAAGTTCGTAAATCAGTGAGCCAACCAATCTTGATAGAAGCAAGCATAACTTTGGTGAAGGCACATGACCAATGAAACGTAGTTCTGACGGACGAAATGCTTTGTGAATTGTGCTCCTGATGCCCATGTTCACAAGCCCTCCGCCAGACACAATTTCTCGCAGCTCACGGCGAAACGCTTTGTTCACGCATCGCGTGTATTGCACATCGCGAGTGGATTTTCATAAATTAAATACACCGCGTCACGCTCGCAGAATTTTAATCCTGCCCCTCTTAAATTATCTAACGTTCGTGTGAAGTACGCTTTTATTTTTCTCCTTTCTTCAAGTCAAATTTAAGGCAATAAAGAAGGAAAGAACTCTAATAACACATGGAAGGCCATCTAGGTGGGGCTCACGTGGTGCGCACGCACGTAAATTAAAAAACGAACGCTTTATGGGGCGTACTAATAAAAATATTTTATGTGCTTGTTCCACTGCTCCCATTTTCTCTAAGTGTACCTCAGGCAGCCCGTGGATATGGAGTGTCAGCGCTTTTTGTAATAATTGTAGAAGTTTCGTGCCGCCCCGATTCGTCGTCCGAACTGCCCGTGGAAGGAAGGTGCGTATCCCCCGTATTGGCCGGCCAGCGGCGGCGCGGCCAGCACCACGGGCGCGGCGGCCACTGGAGGCGCCTGCAGCACGGGAACGTTGATCACCTTGCGCGCGCGTTGCACATACGGCGCGTGCACGTGGGCCACGGGCACGGCAGCCGTCGCGGCAGCGGCGACCACGGGCTTCGCCAGCGCCAGGCCCCGTATTACGTTCACGTAAGGCGAGTTGAAGACGGCGCTGGCCGGAGCGCTGGCCGCCGTACCGGGCTCGTTGGTGTTGACGATGACGCGGAATCCGTACGCGTCGGCCACGTACTCGACGCGCCGGTGACGGCCGTCGATGTCGGTGATGGTGTAGCCTCCACGCTTGTTGCCGTACGCATCGCCGACCTCCCAGCGGCCGTTGGTGGCGCCCAGTGGGTCGACGATGTCGTAGCTGAACTGGTAGTTGCCATAATCCTGCGCGAAGCGAATGCCATCAGGGCCCACATAAAGCAGCACTCTGAAATGGCCAACGCCCTCGTAAGCCCTATCACTCGCCAGAGCGACGAGCCTATATTAGTCCGCTGAGCTTTCGCTCTTATTTGCAGCACTGGCAAATCAGAGCAACGTAAAATGATGGTATGAACGCACACTTCGTGGGGACGTCTCGTTCAAGGTAATCTGTGGCCGTGACTGCAAGCAAGAATATGCTAATAATAATACGATACGACTGTCTGTGCCGACCCCAATTGTAATTGATTGATTGGTTGATTGATTGAGTGATTGATTGATTGATATAGCGACTCAAGTGTTGACTGTTCATCTTGCTTCCAGAGATTTCTGCTGCTGTTTTCCTTCAAAGTGCCCCACGAAGCTCCAACGTACGATTTTAAAAGGATGTCGACGCAGTAGCAGTAATCATAACGCTCCCAATTAAGCCCTCCAGGGCACAGAAGGTCGGAAGCATAAGAGATGAGAGGGCGGCTAACAAAAGACCGCGCATTTCAGACTTCTCGCTCAGATCATCCGGCACCAGTCAACACTGCCAGACTGAGCTCTGGCAAACTGTAATGCCAGTTTTGAAAGATTGACGAGCTTTGGTTGTCGTTTCTGCACATATAAAAATACATTGCGTGCATACTGTGAACGTGTTGTTCCTTTCCATGTGCTCCGTAATTGCGGTCATAATTAAGTACTATGTTTTACCAACTTCACTTAGTACTACCTGGCATCTTTACACAAGACAGAGCGCGGGCCACAATTTCGCATTCAGTCAGCAGCATTATACGTATATCAGCTAAACAATCTAGCCATATATGCGTAACCCTTAAAGGCGAAAGTAAATAAGCTACAGCTGCACCTATTTGTAAACAAACCCTTTCGCGCCAAAAAAGACAGCATGTACACTGCAGCAACTCCTTGTTAGCCAAGAGAGAGAGAGAGAGAGAGAAGACTCCTTCCAAGCACGAAATTCTGCGGTCTTTGTATACAAGCAGCACAGACAGACGTCAGAACTGCGTGCACCGGGCGCACGACAGCGTGCCTCCTTTCGCACTAAAAAGAAAGAAAGAAAGAAAGAAAGAAAGAAAGAAAGAAAGAAAGAAAGAAAGAAAGAAAGAAAGAAAGAAAGAAAGAAAGAGAAATGATAAAGTCAGGTCACGCATGTGTCGAGGAAACAGTCGGGTATACTCACGTCCTGAGCTCTGTGCTGTGTGCTTTCACCTCCCAGCAGCGGAACGCCGGCGTTCACCACGGCGAGCGTCCCGAGCATCACGAACAGCTGTAATTGCATCGATTTCAAGGTTTCACTCGGGTCTTGAAGGCAGACGTTGCACAAGCAGTTTGTTGACTAGCGTGACATAAGGTCACGCTAGTGCTGAGCGTGACCTTATGGCTCTCACTCGTCGATACTTATCGTGCTGAAATAAACTACACCACTGTATGCACTCATGATGCGGAAGCATTGAATACTGCATCTTCGGTCAATGCCATCGACATCGTTTGTTTGCGGCGTACAGTATGCCGTCCGCCTCGAAAATACACTGACAACAGCGTCGCCAAACGAGTTGCTTGCCCAAAGCTATCGTTCGTCCTTTCCCGCACATAGGCATAAAATGACGAACGATATGTCTTTGAACAGGTCTAATGTGGCATCACTATATGCATGTGACATAATGTTAGCTCCTCCATATCGGGTATCGAGTGGATTGTATCAAATAGACCCTCTCTACTGTTTTCTGTAAACATGAAAATTGTCTGTGCGTTGGATTCACTTTTACACCGTTTACGAATGAACGTGGCCTGCACACCTGGCCTTTTGCGCCGGATGAGAAAGAAGACAACTTCCAACTGTCCTATACTGTGACACCACCGACGCTTCTGCGGAGCGCTTTCTCGAGGACTGTCCGCAATATGATCAACAGCAAGACAATTTGCGGGATAAGTTGAATCACTTGGTCAGGTGTGATTTCTCTAACCAAAACACTTACTCCATGGTCATGCCTCGCAAAACAGAGATTCGGCGTGCGCATTCGTATGTGTGCTTATAATAGTGCTCTTTATTGTGCACAATTGACATGAACGCGAATGCATATGGGTTGCTTCTTCCAGACTTTTCATCATGTTTTCATTTTTTTATGTAGACGTAGCATGTCTGTGTGTTGGTGATAAGTGTGTACGAACGTGTTATATGGAAAAGGGGTACCCTCGATTTCTTAACTGTGTCTTGGAATAACCGGATCCATGCAGTGTAGCCTAGCTTCCCATTTATCTACAGCGAATAAACAGCAGCAAAAAAAAAAAAAAAACTTTCATCAGATTTTTGCGAACTTTAGGATGGTGGCACCGAATATAGAAACCCAGTTTACCAAAAGCTGTAATGTGCATGCAGATCGGCGGTGACTGCATGTTCATCATTGTGACAGACCCTACTGAAAAAGCCCCGTATCCCCATAACTCCTTTATCCAATAACATAATAAGATATATTGAAAAAAAACGGGTTTTAATATGAGATCCTACATGTTTCATATCGGATTATTGGATATGGGAGTTATAGGGCATATGTTTTTTTTTTCAACAGCCAGTGGATGAACGTTAAGCAGTGACGAAAACAAACTTTTAATTCAATATTACACGGAGGCGAGATAGAGTAGGTGCACCTTTACCACATACCTTTTTAAGCAAACAAATTAGCAAAGAGCGCTAGCGGCAAGCGCTCACAAAATTAAAAAAAAAAAACTATATGGAAGAAGAGGTGGCCGGTGGTCTACGAAGCATGGCAAGTTATGAATCGGTACCCATAGGCAAAGAAGAATAAGGATTCCAAGCTTTAAAAAAGTTTGAAGAAACAAGTCATGAGCTTGCGAGCCAACAGCTCCCGAGAGAAAGCAGACAAATCACAAGTCCTTCGGCGAAGAACCTGCGTTGTTGGCGTACGGACGTGTTTGAGTCTGGCACTAGATGCATCCGCGCATGCATGGGTCCAATATTTCCTCTGCGCAAAATTAATGGTCCATACTAATGTTCTTCGCCATCATTTTGGCTAAAAAGCAGACGAAATTTCGTGCTGCAACGCCAGAAATAGAGGAGGCAACTGGAGCTTTTTGTTTTACTTTTACATAAAGACGTTGCAAATCAAACAAATCGCATGCATGGGCAAATGAAAGGGTGCTAACGGACTGGATCTCCCTCTCGAGAAAGATAGAGGAAGAGGATAACCAGGTAGCTTCTGGTTTGCTACCCTACACTGAGGGAGGAATAGGTGATAGAAAAGGAAAGCTAAGGTAAAAGAAAAACTTTTTCTGGCTTATTTGTTGTTCATAGTGGACACGCATCGCAAGATTTGCACCGGCCTGAGTACTTAAATCGAGACGATCAAGATAAAAAGCTAGTAAATGCAACCTATCACAGTAAATCAAATCGTGTATAACGTCCCAAAACGACACCTGGGCTGTATGCGGGATGCCCTGGTAGAGGGCATAATAATAATACTGGTCACCTGGGGTTCTTTTAACGTGCACCGAAGCCTCAGTGCACCAGCGCTTTTGCTCCCCGCTCCAAACAAAATCTTTAGCGTTCCTATGTTATCGATAACGTCGCTACGATAAGCAGATATGAAAAGACATTCGCGTCGCTGAGTCAATTTTGCCTTACTTTATTTAAGAGAAACATGATTATTGACAAAGTAACTTTTTTTTTGTAATGTCGACTCTAATCGTGTGCGCCAAAATTGTTTCTCACTTTTTCTTAAAACAACGTCCACCAACAATGCAGAACGCCTTACCTCCGCTTGCGATAGATCTCCCGCTCTTGATGTGAGCGTTGAGCAATATAACGAAGCAATTACTGGCACTTCATCATCGCTAGGAATTTGGAACGTGTCCTAAGGAAATTCCATAACGCCTTGCCTCAATTTAGGGCAGGAATGAAAGCTCCTGAGACTACAGGGAATGAAACTGCTGAAGATTTCACCTTCGCGCACGAGCAATTCACGCAGTACCAGTAAGTGACGTCATTACCTCCTTGTTCTTTAAAACAGACTGTAGCAGCTTTAACCACAGTCTGTCCTTTTTTTATGTTCGCGCAAACTTTAAAGAGCAGGTAAATATAATACCGAAAGAAAACCTCCAGGCCGCGTTACGTAAACTGATAAATGAAATGGCAAAGCAAGGACCGAGTTCACAAAGCTTTATAGAACTGTTTATCAATGGCCGATGCCTTCGCCGTTACGGGTGCCAGATCCCCTTCCCCCAAAAAGTACGAACGGTCTCGTGAATGTAAGTTCAACATTGTGACACAATCGGCACGCTATTTATTGGCCACCAGCTGCTCCATCCATCACTGCGGCAACCTGTTGGCACGCTTGTTCCGTGGGCATGCGACGCTGCCGAGACAAAATGGCAATCGAAAGCTGGCGGAATGCAGAAAGCCACCATAAGAAGCGCTCGGGTCACGTGTAGCAATCGTTTCCGGTGCCGTTACCAGCCCTGGCGGCAGCCTCGATGGCAGCTAGGAAGAGGACGGCAAAGAGCTCGCGTTAATATGGCTGCAAAGCGGTGCCCATGCGCGCATTTCTAGCACTGCTCACATTGACAGCCTCTTAAACGGTCGCAGAGCGCGGCGCGACGCTTGACCCTGCTGCGAACGACCAACAATGAGGTCCTTTGTTGCGCGGTCGCGTTCTTCGTGTGACGTGTGACTCGGACAGGCGCGGCGGACTCGCGCCGAATTTGCATGGGCCGAACACCAGGCTGGACCATATGCGCGCAACGAGAGCACGCGGGAGGAATGCCACCATTGTCGGCCAGCGCTTATCTTTTTCTTCGGAGCAGCAGTACTGTGCCGGCGTCCCTAACGGATTCCCAGAAACAATGGCCCGCGCAGCCCTAATAAGTCGCCCACTTCGGGGAAACGGCGGCGCCGCTCTGCGCAACTGTGCCACTGGGCGTGGGCCGCAGGAGCCGCCGCTGGCGGAAGCCTCCCCCTCCGTCGCGAACGCGCACCGGAGACGAGCTCATTCGCTTCCCTCTTCCAGGGTCCGGCTCCGGCCAAGTCGCGGACGCCGCCGCCGCCGCCTGGCGTAATGCCGGGCCCAGCTGACCGACCGTGGCACGCCGCCGCGGCGCAGCAGTTCCGTGCTGAGGGATCGGCGGGGAAAGAAATAAGAATGCGCTCGTCGACGCGAGAAGCTTTTTGCTTCGCTGCTTTTCCATGTCGCGTGGTATACGCGGTTGTGACATCGCGCGATTCGAAATGTGGAAGCCAAGCACGTGCCCACGAAGGCCACTGTGGATCAGAGAGGCAGATTTTTGATGGGTTTTATGCGTTTTGAGACTGTCGGTACTTCACACTTGCTTTACACATGACTCGGAAGAAACGATAACGGAGAAGGTATTGCAGATTGGTTGGATGGCGCGTACAGATCCGTCGAATATCAGCCCCTTCTAGCGATGGCGCGTCATTCTCACAAACGGTTTTTCTTTTTTTTTCTTTTTTTTAGGAGGTCTAGACTGACTTTCGCAAAGCGACTAGTTGAATCGTATCAAGACTTGTTGCTGGGCTAGTTGGTTCATCTTATTCCGTAGTGTTTAGACGCAACCAAGGACGGTCTTTCCTGTCCTCTTGACGCTCGTTCCTGTCCTGACTTTTTTCCGTCCTTGGTTGCGTCTAAACACTACGGAATAAGTCTAGTTGAACATGGCGTTTTGTCTGAAACACCTAATTCTATGGCAAGTACTTGGCTTCCGCCGAACAACACAACATGGAAAAAACAGCCCAAAAATAACGGCAACAAGACAGAGAAAATAACAACACAAGGAACGAGTGCGACACCAACAAGTGCCCCCTAGAAAGGATTGGTTAAAACCGCAGCTTGGGCTTGTTGGTTTTCCATCCTGGTGTTAACAGCGCAAAACCTTAGACGGGAACACGAGACGAGAAGACGACACCAGCGCTCGTGGTGTCGTCTTCTCGTCTCGTGTTCCCGTCTAAGGTTTTGCGCTGTTAATACCAAAAAAGGTTTGGTGTAGTTGTTACGCGCAGAGACCTCAAAACTCTTCCAATTCTCTCAAGGCTTTTATTAAAAACAGTTTAACGTTGCAGCACTTTAGGCGAACTATCCCGGCAGCCGATAACGGAGGAAGAGATTGCGAAGTCAACGACGCCTATAGCCCCCAGAGGCGTGAAGAAATTAGCGCCATTACCCTTGTCAGCGCGCACCTCGGAGCAGCGCTCTTCGATGGCTCTAGGCACTTGCCATGCAGCGGAGGAAGCTTCAACGGCTTTCCTCGCTTCAGTGCCCCGTAGCCGCATGTTCAACGTGCCGAACTCGCCTGAGCGCCGAACAGTACAGATACCTATCGCCACTTCGCTGTTCTTTCTCAGCACATGACGGCTCTACGTGCATGCCAGGAGCCTTCGTTTTTCTTTCAAACATCACTAAGCGTTTTTTTCCTTTACGGGCCGTTCCCTTCCTGCTTCTTCGTATAGCGCCTGGAATCACTCGCCAGGAAGGGGAGGCGGCGTGGTGTCGTTAGCATCGGCGATTAAGCTCTTGCACTTGTGTATGCGCGCACGCTTGATTGGGGATACACGTCGCGTGCACTGCCCCGAGCGGCGTGCGGACGTCCTTGTGGAGGAGAGCGCGTACGCGCGTAACGAAGGCTCGCGTACGGGCGTACACAAGCACGGCCGTAACCGTGAACGCGGCGTCAATAAGCAAACCCCCTCCACCTTCGCCCATTCCTCCTTTTACTTGAGTGTGCTGGTCTCGGCTTTCCTACAGTCTAATAATAATGCTTATCTTGATGTTTCGGTTTACGGCGCTCCTCCATCGCCCACCCCTCATGTGCACCAGATCAAACAGACGCCAATTCCGCTGCCGCAACCGAGCGCGCCCCTCGTGCAGTTCTCGATGCCCTGGCGCTGCCAATATATCGGCGCGGACCGCCCGTGCATTCCGGGGCACGCGACGTCAAAAATAGCGGCCTGCAACACTGAGAGGAGTTCAACACGCATAATTATAGGCAGTTCGGAATGTCGCAACGCACATGGCGATGACATATGTTGGGATCCGTGTGTACTCAAGAACTGATTGGTGCGCCCGGGTCGTTAGCCCCAAACGACAATATCAGAGAGTGACTTGCCCACTTCGTGTCCCGCGCCGAGTATAAACACGCGCTGTAACTTTATGTGGGACATGCTTGCTTACTGCACGCAATCTGCTCCTTCACTAGAGCATCAGAGGAACCGGCGAGACAGCCGCGATGTAAGACAATAAACCAAGCCTGAAGCCTTGCTTAATGAGCGAAGGAGGAAATGGACGCAGAGGAAAATTGTGAGCTGTTCTTTATAGTCAAATTGTGACTGTTGATATAATTTTAACATAGCGCGAAAATAACTTATCCCACAGCGCATGTTTATGAAGAGCAATTGATTTGCGGAAGGGCTGCTGAAAGAGAATAAAAAATCGTCGACGACCACTCGGGTTAAATTTTTTTATTTACTTTTTGGTTATTGAGATATATCCGATAAAGAGAGAGAGAAGCGATAAAAGAGAGGAACGGAGGTTAGCCATGCTGAAACCGGTTGGCTAGCCTGCGCTAGGGAAAAGGGTACAAAAAGATTAGAAGGCGAGAAGAAAAGTTAATGCAACAAACACGTACACTCACGCACACACACCTGTACTGAGCCAAATTGATCCATAAAAAGAACGTGCACCCATTATATGACATAAGCCCAACATCCTGCAATTAGAACCCTTCTTCGAGCTATGCACATGTAGTTAAAAGTGAACCATGTACGCGAGCGTCACACGCAGCCTCTTTCTTTTTTTTTTTTTTTTTTTCTTTTTCGCGCAGCTTGTTCTGCGTCAAGGACATGTATTTCAATAAAATCGCGGAGGTACTGCTCTTGCAGAAATTGCGGCAGTGCGGCATGGCGACGTTTTCCTGCGAGCCAATGCCTGTGACTGTCTGTCTGATCCGCTCGTAGCTTGAAAGCTCTTAGTATCCTCTCTCGAGTATAGCCCTCGTTACTGGACAAAGCCACAACAGGTGGTGAAGGTCCGCAGCAGATGCTGGAGCAACAACCCAGTGAACAGTGGGCAGTTCACTGGGTCTTCAGGCGTTGGAACGCAAGATCAGATGACGGAAGGCTGTCCCATCCTGTTTTCTCCCAAGATAGACTTCTTCCGCCCAATAATATCACGGGGAAGGGAGTAGACACACGGAGGGATTAAAGCACGTGTGTTCCTACTGAGAAGCGATGTTCGGGGCTAAAAGCATAGGAGCGAGGATCTAAAAGGAGGTACATTCAGGGGCTGTATTGCATCAGCAGAATTCATCAAAGTGAGGATTAAAATAACCGCCAGCGTCCCGTCTCCACAGCAGATATCCATGGTATACGGCTCCTCACCTCATTTAACCAGTCCTGCTAAATCTCTTTCATACTGTATATGTTTGTTCCTTGCGCAGTTCGTTTCCACCTAGCCGTACGTGGGAGTGAGTACACAAGAAGGCGTAAATGCCGGTTGTCGCGAATTCGCGACAAATATAAAAACCCGGCACTCTGCCGTTGAACTCGCATTCTAGTATGTTTATTGATGGAAGTCATAATGTTGAAGTGAACAAGAACAAAAAGCCCGATTGTTTCGTGTTTTTTTTTTTTTTTCTGCTGACAGTTTCGTCTGCACTATCGGTCGGCAACGACGAAAAATCGTGAAGTTGCACGTGGTTGACTCCACGCTCGTATTCCCGATGCACGCTCGCTTCTCGTTCAATTTACTGCCCCGAGGTGACACTCTAACATGTCACGAATTCGCGACACTGGGCGTTAAGGGGTTTGGAAAGAATCAAGGGTGGCATGTAATTATAGCGTCTAGTCATATGCACAATTGACTTGCTCCCCAAGTGCGTCTTTCACAGAAATGTTAAAAAAAAAACGACATTTGTGATCATTTTCGTGAAGTATAACTTTCCTGTACGGCTTTGCTTCTGACATGCCCAATTGGATCCTTTCTCCAGCGTTGACAAAAGAAAAAGTTTTTTAAGGAAGCGGGTCGTTTCGACATTTCATCGAGAGATTGTTTATCATCAAATGACTGGCCCCTGAAGAACTGGGATGGAAGCGGTTGTTAAATGAACGTAATTTGTTTAACTTCTTATAGATGCATAATTTTTTCGCTCAATCTTTCCCCACACATAGAAATGTAACGCCACCTCACCTTTTAATAAAACATTGTCTCATAATTGCGCTGGTTAACCTGCTATAAGGATTTGTTTCGCATTCTAGTCACGCAAGCTTGTTTCACGAAGTGGCAGCCTGCGCAAATTACTCAAAGTGAACAAAGCATAATTTTTGCTTTCAATGTTTCTCAAATAGATAATCTTGAAGTAAACGCATGCACGCTAGAAAGCGTCACCGGATGGACCGAAAGCATTCTCCCAGCGCCACTCGATCATTCTGTTTGGAGCCGCGCCCTTAGCTCTTTCAAGTTAAACCGCTCACCGTTTCGACACCTAAACTTCATGAGGCAATTGTTTGCGTGCTCTGCATGCAAAAGAATGCCAAGAGGTTCCCCTGCAGGTTCTCTGGAAACACTCGGTGGTCCTAAACAGTTGCAGCTACATAGAAGTCTGAAGGCGAACAGCGCATTACTTCAAAGTACTTATACGAATATGTGCATTCAGCAGAAACGCCAGCGCCAAACGTGACTCTACCCAAGGCTTTTCGAGCAATAGAACGAGCTAACTGAATTTCCATATTTATAACGAAGGGCCGAGAGGGTTCGGTCCGAAATGGAAGGGCCAGGGCATGGAAAGACACAACCGTGAGCAACGTGGGCAGAAACACGGAGTCTGTTTCCAAGCAACGATTACTCGCAGCGCGTGGATTCAAACCTGATATGTGAATACACACCAAGTAGCTGTCCAGTCGGAAAGTTAATTTCGTGCAGCACTTTAATGTTCGGCATTGGGATTTAAGTTAAGCTGCTATGACCGTTATGGCCACCTGTATATTTTGGCGTTGGTGCCACGGTGCAGGAACTGCAAAAAGAGTGACGTAAAAAAAGACCTAGAACCTAGAAAGAAAATGTATGCTAAAAAAAGTTGAGAAGGTGATAAACACTTCTGGACACCACGTTCGGCCGTTCACTAGGACGCCGCAAACCATCATACGTCGTCACCAAAGTGACACGGACCTTGCAGCATCTCTAAAGACCTTCTTCCCAATATATTAAACTAAAGGCATTCTTTTCTTTTAGATATAAAAAAAAATTGTCGCAGTTTCACCCGAAAGGCAAAGCATCAATTGCGATAGCAAATTAGTAGAGAGCTATACGGAGTAAGGATAGTAGTTTTATCAGCTGTATAAACTTGGACATGCAGCAGCAACAGCAGCGCGCAGAACTGTTGTCGACACCGTCGGCATTTTGCCCGCGTTCGCACTGAACGCGCGCGGCGTTTTTATATAAGTACGCATTTGGTGCCGCAGCTAAACGCCGCCTCCCCTCTCTCTCTCCCTCCCGTCCCCCCACAGCCTTTTGCGCAACGGAAAAAGTAGCGTTTTCTCTCTATATATGAAAAGGAGGAAAGAGACGCTTAATTCTGCAGCCCTTCAGGGAGCACGGCGCCGGACGCGCGTTTGCTCTTCGACGTGCGTTCGCTCCCTGTGAAAGCGCGCGTCCCTCGCGCCCTTTCACTCGCACATACAGCGTCCGGAGCGCGGCGACGATTTCATCGCCGTTGACGTCATACGGAACCTCACGGCGACGGCGACGGCAGAAATCTGCTTTGGAGTGTCCATATCATTGCTATCGCAATAAAAGATTTTTTTGGCAGTGAGCGCTCGTCCTCGTCTTCTCCGTGTCCCTCTGCCCTGTTTAGAGCAGTGCCACTTCACATTATGGAGAACGAACTAGCCAAAACCACTACATCTCGATGATGCAGTTGCCAATACGCCTGTGAAACGGGAAACTCGACTGTGTGGCTTTTTCTGTCATTGAAAAAATTAGCCCTTGTGGCCCCGTGCACTGAAGTAACTAAACCTTTATTCTGATGCGCTCCTCGATAAATATTGATATGTTATCGACAGAAGTAGGACAGGTAGTCGCTGATTAGGGAGCGTAATGCAGGGTTGGGGTGAGCAGACCACCACGTGATCGCGCGCGACAGGTCGCTAGTTGGCCGGTGTTATACAAAGGGCTCTAGGTTAGCCAGAATGTCCTCTCGCCATCCTCCGACATCCGTGTGTTTGCAGAATGATGTCGTTGTAGTTTCGGAGGGTTTTCATAAGTCGAGCATTACGGTTTGTGACGCATAATTATTTACAGAGTGTGAAATCCTGCATAAAGTAGTATATGACAGAAATTATCATCAGGAGCAACCAGTGTGGTCAGAATGTGAAGCTTGCGTAACCACAGAAAGGGCTTTAGTCGTAACAAAAAAGGTGTCGCAGTTTCACCTGAAAGGCGAAGCATCAATTGCGATAGCAAATTTGTAGATAGCTATACGGAGTAATGATATTAGCTTTATCAGCTGTATAAATTTGGACATGCAGCAGCACCGGCAACACGCAGAACGGTTGTCAACGCCGTCGGCGTTTTGTCCGCGTTCGCTCAAAATGCGTGCGGCGTTGGTGACTGTTGCCGGAGCCTCTGATATAAATAGGCACTTGGTGCCGCAGCTAAACGTCGCCTCCCTTCCCTCCCCCCCCTCCCCCACGGCCTCTCACGCGTCGGAAGAAGGTGCGTTTGCTCTACATATATGGTGATTGTAAAGGAGGAAAGAGACGCCTACTTCTGCAGCCCTTAAGGGAGCACGGCGCAGAACGTGCGTTTGTTCTCCGCCGTGCGTTCACTCTCCGTGAAAGCGCGCGCCCCTCGCGCCCTTTCACTCGCACATACAGCGTTCGGCGCGCGGCGACGATTTCATCTCCATTGACGTCATACGGAACCTCACGGCGACGGCGACGGCGACGGCAGAAATCTGCTTTTGAGTGTCCATATAATTGCTATCGCAATAAAAACTATTTGTGCAGGAAATGCGCAACACTACAAACTGCACAAACCTGTTTATATAGGAATGTGTCATTTTTGAACAGCAACGATCGCAGAGTGCTGACGAAAATAATGGCGGAGAATCGGCCTCATATACCTTCTGGGATTGGGTAAAAGTCCCACAAAAATTCATGGTGACATGGCCGCTCCCTCACTGTTGGATCCAGGATGTGATACCTTGTGGGTGCCATCTGGGATTTCGATCTACACTCCTTCACTCCTGTATCACTGTCGCATCACGTAGATACCATAGTGCCGACCATAGTGCCGCTGCTTCAGAAATTAGCTTTGAGCATGCAAGTATTAACATCAGTAGTGAGCGATGCATCTGTATACCTATAATAAAGAAGTGCGGTCACTGCATGAGCCACAGTGGCGGGTGGATTTGAGAAATTGTATTGTCCCATCTTGAGCGTTGACCAAGACAGTAGACTAAGTCATGGCTCACAAAAGTACAACAACAAGAAAAGTTGACCCAGCGGACTAAATGACTACGCAGAACTCTTACAAGCACAATTCTTCGTCAAAAAATCTTAACAAACGAGAAAGTTTACGTAAAAGTTGCGATTTCACATTCTAAATCAAACTTCTTTGAAAATTTTCCCTCTATACAATGCGAGAAACTTCTAAAGAACTTAGGAAAATTGGTAATACGAAGGACAATATCTATTACGGCCATTGTTAAGGATAACGTAACCATCATTAATCTGTTTTAACGAATGCTTTAAAATCGGTATTTTCAATGCCATTAACCACACCATTCGGAAAATCTGCGCCGAGTGAAGTGCCTAGAATGCCTAAACTTGTGCTTGGCTAGAATAGGATAAAAACTTTGCTAAGCTGATTGAATGATTCAAAAGCTATCCGCCCTGATGATTTTACCGAATGCCTATCTGGAGCTACAGAGCTCTTGCTGCACGTCAAGAGAATGTCGTAGATTACTCCCGTCGAATATTTTACGTATGGATTTGCATGTATTCTTTCTTGACGCCAATCATGGGCTGCTCGTCACCCTCTGAAAAGTGAGCACACAACTTGGCCAGTTTGTTGGGCCTTCATGTCGGAAGCCGGCGTGGTGTGTCGATGCTGTTCTCTGACTCCGGAACAACCTGGCGAAATTGTGTGCTCGCATTTCAAAGGGCAACAGACGCAAACTACGATAGTTCCTCGACCTGCAGAAAGAGCTATAATATATCCAATATAGTATAGGACAAACGGATCGCTACGTGAATGCATGATCACTCTAGTGAACATTCCCTCGATGTTAACAACAAGAATGGTGCGCATTTAAAGTGCGTACGCATGTCTCTGCATGTGGATGCAAACCGCGCTTCGGCCGCGCTCGTAGAACTACTATACGCGTAAACGATGATTATGTTGCTGATATGCTGCGCTTGGACGGAAATTTGCATTTATGTGTTGTTCTCACGATTTCAAACTAATAGTCAGCGCCTGCCCCGTTTAAGTGTCTTTTCGTTCACAGTAATCTATTTCGCGCTAAGATCTAGTAACTTACAGTTGACATCCTGTGTCGCACGTGCCCTCGGTATGGTGGATCATGGCACAGAAGAAACACACTCAGTGTAAAAAGTTTGTACTTTGACATAAAAACGAGCGAGAGACAGATAGAGTTGGAGGGGGCCTCGCACCATCGGTAGGCATACCAGGTGGCTTGTATCGGCTCTCGGGAAATGTGCGTTCAGATAGCCAACCAAGGCGCAGTACACACATTCGTGACAAGCACAGTATGTATAGGCCGGCATGACGGCCGCTAGTTCCTGCTTCTGAGTGCGTGCGCCGCGCTTCGCCCCGTGAGAACAAAAGGGCCCCGTCAGTTATCAGGGCTAAAGCGCGCCAGCCCCGTATGGAAATTGAGCCGCTTTGTGCGCGGCGCCACCAGAGCTGCAACAACCGTTCGGCTGTCCCCGATGAAGGCGCGGTCGGTTTTATAGGAGCGCGCATTTCCGGACGCATTTGTACTATATTCCCCTTGTTGTCGCAGCTCGTTCAAGGAGAAGGCGATGCCATTTGCCGCTATTTTTCGAAAGGACTTTTCTCTCCTACGTTCGACACTTTTGAGGGCCCTTTAAATTTACGAGGCCCTACAAGCAGCGCGGGCATCTTGACATTACACACACGTCGTTTTTACCTGTATGCGTATGCCTCGGCGGCCCAATGTTACAACGGTGGGAAAAATGACTACACCACGGCACTGAATCACGGTGCGCGCGCGTGCGCATATTATATACGGGCGAGAACACTGCGGTACAGCCTGACGTGTCGCGACTGCAGACGCGGAGATGACGAGAACGCGGAGCGCTGAAACCAGCCGCGCGGGTGCGGCCCTTGCGTGCGTCTCGAGTCTTGCATTCTGTCCATTCCAGCTCCGACCTCCAGCCCGCCCCCTCTCCCTTAATCGCCACCTTCAGAATGCAGCCCGCACCGCTTCGCTTTCGAAACAGTGTGCTATTTGCTCAAAAGCTGCAAAGTGGAAGACGAAAGAAAGAAATGGGAAAAACGCACTCTAGCCTTTTCAGCATATACGTTAGTCTCGTCAAATACAACACACGTCTTTCACACTGAATGCCGCCTACGAGGAAAAGTAAGTGCCGGGCCATGAGAGCGCGCTTGTATAATCGACCTGCCTACACGTCGCTCAAGGTGTCAGAGTTTCATGCATAATAAGAACGAGAGTATGGACGCAACGTTGGAACTGAGAGTATATAGCAGTCGTCGAAGGTGGCCATAACAATCGTGCTGCGGACGGTGCGAGATTGGGCCTTCGATCTAAGCATTGCGCCAGAAACTGAGCGGATCAAGGTCACCGATTGCGGGCGTAGACATTTCTGACAACGCTTTCACCGTTTGTACAGGCACCCCGATTTTTCTTCTTCTCCGCCTGCATCATGGGGCCTTGCTTCTCGTTCTGTTCCTTTGTGTCGCATTCACCGTGCCAATGGTTCGGTATTTTACCGCGACAGCAGTTAAGAGCCCGACACTGGGTTCGTTGTGTCCATAGAGTTTCTCAGAATTACGTAGAGGGAAAGATGGCACTGCTGTGCCGTTGTATGCATCGGCAATGCTGGGAAGTAGCGGCTTCGGATTTTCATCGTCCTCGGAGAACCAGGACACCTTTAAGCCGCGTCTTGCGAACAGCGTAATGTTTGCCACAATGGTGCAGTCTCACCTAAAACAGCGTGCAAAATACTGCTTTTTTCCCTTTATCATTATGTAAGAACACTTTTCATTAAAACGTAAGTTAGCGAAACGTACAGTTATATCAAACATGTACAGTATACTGGAGGGTCTCTGAGTGGCGGAAGAAAAACGAGGATGTCTGCGATCACTGCTTCGGTTTGAATCGTTTACGTTTTGAGTCAACGTTAATGATATATACATTACGGGAAAACGAAAAAAAAAACAACATTTTATTCGATGAAAGCTTTGTTTTCAGAGCCAGGACAATGTTTTAGGCCAAGTCAAGTTCAAGAAAAGCCGAACCAGATTTCGCTCTATATTGTAAGAGACTCTATGGCTATGTCTCGTCCGTCCTTCCTCGTTATACGCAATCGCCGCCATGTGTGACGACCTCCGCACTTCACTCCGTCCTGCGCTTCATCACCACCAGATAGCAAACAAAACTTTGCCCCCAACCCGCTACTGGTAATCCAATTGATGGCCCTGCGACAATGTGCAGCTGGGAGCCAGCCTATATATAGTACGCCTAACCAATGAGCTATCGCATCAACTGTGCGCTTGGTATGAATTGACGCGCCACGCAGACTCTGAGAGTGATGACGTCTGTACATGTATATTTTACAGGGCACAGCAGGCACAGGTACTGCAAATAGACGACGTTGTACGCACCGCGAATAAGTTCTTGAGAAAATGGCGGTGTCCCCTGAGAGGGCTTTCCGAATTAAAGCGCACTGACGGCTTCTATGCGGCCCCGTTACAACACGCGCACGCTGCATATATAGCTCTAGAGCCATACAGCATGCAGTCGTTCGCAGCTGCGCGCCTTTCAGCGCAGCAGATATTCTAGACTTTCCTCTTGGAAAGACGGCTTTTCACTGACCCTGGATGCCAGTCAGTGAGATGTCGTCGTCATGCCGCCATTGTCGTTGTCATGTCAATGTATACAG
The DNA here is from genome assembly GCF_013339745.2 of Dermacentor silvarum. NCBI lineage: Eukaryota > Metazoa > Arthropoda > Arachnida > Ixodida > Ixodidae > Dermacentor > Dermacentor silvarum. Next base: position 63,148,454 of record NC_051154.1, on the reverse strand, counting down.
TTGCTTACGCTTACGGTATTCTGCGCCGTATTGCTGGAGTTTTACGCAAGACTGAATTAAGGCGCTGGCGGCCGCCGGGCGAGTATCTGCTGTCATTTCGGAGCCGGAACTGAAGTCTGCAGATTTTCTGTTTTCTACAGCGCATTAACATATTCAATTTCAAGTATAAATGCAAACTTGGCATGTACAATTAACACATGAATGTATTAAACATGTGGGACAACGAATTAGGTCGATGTGGTAAGGCGTTCAACCACAAGTCAATGTCCGCGCAATATGCACATTTCTCATATACAAGGTATTAAAAAAAAGTACAGAAGAACAAAATATTAGCGTTATCATGCTGCAGTCAGCCAACTTCCCATTACAGAGAGAAAGTGTGAAATCCCAGGAATCAACAGTGCCGTGCAAATCTCTGCTTGGACATAGACTTTCGCCTTTCCTTAATCGTCCACGTTGTACATGAAATTGCGAGGTGTGCACTGAGTCTGAATTTTGAAAGCTTGACGAGGATTTTTAACAAAGTCGTGGAACGCATGTCTCCTAGAACTAATTGCAAACGACCTGCCTTTAAGCTCTTGTTAAAGGGACACTAAAGAGAAACACGAATTCAGCTTAGATCGATAAATTATTCTTTATGAACTTTATTTTTATTCATTTCGCAGTTACCAGTAATAGGCTGATTATTAGACGTGAAAATGAAGGTAAAATTTCAATTTTTTTTTTATTTCGCGCTGTAACCGCAGCGCCTGCATGTCAGTGTGACGTCAGTGGTTTAAATATTTCCTCGTATTCCAGCCGTGGTGGCTCAGTAAAAGCTTTTGACACTTGCTAAGTTCAGTCTTTAGCTCTTATAGAATAGACTGTAGTCCGTCTTTACTGATAGGAAACTACCTAGGACCCAGCCGACGACGTCAAAATCCACGACGTCACAGCGAGCTGGTGCGGGAACTTTAAGGCGGCGTCGATACCCATATTTTCCTCTTTCTGGCTTACCAAGTATGTTCTCTCGCAAGATAGGTTTCTTTCTTCTTTTTCTTCTCTTTCTTTTTTTTTTCTTTTGCGATATAGGAGGGTAACTTACTAATACAGCTCCTCTTCATTTTCTCTTTGTGTCCCTTTCAAGGACCCCTATACCATGTCTGACAAGCGCAGTGCATGCAATGCGCGCTAACGATCGTGTCTGTTAAGTATTTCATCCCTACGCGACGCGGAAAGAGCTTAGATTTCAAACCAAAAGCCATTTGCTCTTCTCCTCGCGGGCGCCGCGCTCCCAGCCGGAGAATCGACGTATATCGCGCAAGTGCGGCTGCGTGTACATTGCCGTGCTGTGACGTCACTCACAGTGACACGTGACTTCTAGAGTTATTCAAGGCAACAGCAGTTATTTGTTTGATCTGCTGCTTCAATAGAGGAATGAAAGTTTAGAGAAATAATAAAACATACAAACCGAATGTCTGCGTGCTCTTGTTTTACTCCGTACCGCAGCAAGAGAGATGTACCTCCGTTTCGCCTGCTTGTTCCCACGTCGTGCAGTCGCGCGCGCGGAGACCGAAACTATGTCATTTTCTACCGTGGTCCAGCGCCGCCATCATGCCCTTTCATCCTCTCACGCCTGCCTCAATCCTCGTGATTGTGGCACTGGTCAGGTGTTCTCGTGCAGAGCGCGCAAAATCGTCCGTTGCGCAAAACGAGACAAACGCAACAGATCGCGCGCGAGACCATCACCGGAAGTGGGCCAGTCAGCAAAAACGCGATATATATATATATATATATATATATATATATATATATATATATATAAAAGAGGCGGGACCCATGACGTATTCGTCACGCGATCCTCCGACTGCGGTATGGGAGAACGCAGGGAAGGAATTTCGCTTTCGGAGGCTAGATAGGGCAAGTGGAGAGAGTGTCTATGTTGGCGGTGACGCTCGCCTCCTGAAATCATGGGTTCGCGCCACTTCAAATATTCTCTCTCTCCCCTCCCCCTCCGAAAAAAAAATTTATGGCTGCGCCACTGATGGCGCTGACACTATGTCAGTGGTAAGGCATGCACACCATTGTTCATTGCTTTCTAGCATCGTTTCATTTCATTGTTTTCCAGCTTTAATTAGGCACGCATGACAGCCCGACAAATGAATGAATACAAGAAGATATGAGGGGGGAGGTCAAATGTTATCTGAAGCCCGAGGAGCCAAGATCAAGAACGGTTGAGAGCAAATGGGAGAGAAAGCGATGAGGAGGCGAGAGTTCTCAGGTATACTGCCTGTATTGCTGCGGTGTGGGTAGACTGGTTGCAGAATAACGCGGTGGCTTACATAGCAATACGAATGTCAAAGAGGAGCGCGAAGTAAGCGGGTTACCTCAAATGAGAAACTAAGTTATTCCTAGAGGAGTTAATGTAAATTGGAATGCAAGATAAACACACTTTAGAGCTTTACATGACGCCTAAAGAAGACATTTAAAACTAATTCTTTTTAACAACTCCTAAAGGAGCGTTTACATTTTGATGCTTGAACTGGGTGTGCTTGAGGACTTAATGCTACGGGCAAACTTTTTACGATGCAGATGATGTTTGCCACTGCTGTATGCAAGGGAAAATTCCTTCCCGCAACGACAGGACGCAGCCAGCACATAGATCAAGAAGCACTTGTCATTTTTTTAGGCTGTCACGAATAAATTAATACACAAAAGTAAACAAAATTTGACGTACCCTGTCAAAGTAAATGGGTACGTATTTACCCATTTACTTTAGTACGCCTTGCATGCCTTATGGGAAAGGGGAAATAACCTGGTGGTGGAGTATATACATGTATAGTAAACGACAGCTCGAACAATGGTGGTGTAAATGTATTGGGAAAAGGCAGAATGAAAAGAACATAAATTTTTTAGGCCGATAACACAACTTAAGATTCGATGACATGCTGCTACGATCCACGAATCTTAAAGACCGAGAAGAGACGCAGCAGAAAGGTTAAGAAAAAAAAAAGAACGAACTAGTTAAGTGGAAACAGCAACTACTGCGTCCCAAAGGGGATGCTCATGAAATGCATCAATTCCTCCTGCCTCATGTCCACGCCAGACACTTGTAGCGCTCACGCGGACGTCATACGCCTCATCGCTTCTCTCAGTAGCTGCCAGTCTACTCGACTTTCATTAGATAAGGTTCAATAACGATACGACAGGTTTTGCGATAGGCTACGGAAGTGTTGCGGCCTAGCTCGCGTCTGTGCACACATTATGGGATCCTACATTCTCAAACCTTCCTTATTATTTTTTTTAAACTCCATTTCCTTAGTCGAGCAAGAAGGTGCATTCGTCAGTCGTGGAAAACCACCTCGTCTTTCCGTGGCCCTTTCGTCTTACAGGATAGACCTGGGAGTAAAATAGGAGTGCCGACTCGCCTAAAGGCGGGCCAACTTATAATGTCCTACCGATCCAAGCTTCGTGAAACAACGCATAAATGGCGTCGAAACTTATTATACTAACCTTAGCAGCAGCCGCTCTGCGCGGTGCTGGCGAGCTCTCGGTGCAGCATTGGGTTTACGGTGCATTTTTCCACCCACAGATAACGAGCTGGCACACTTCGACGACACGTGTTTCACGCATTTGCCGCCGCGCGTTTCGAGATGTCGGCACGATCCGACTGTGCGTTCTCGCGCGCAAGTCGTTTGCTCTTGCTGCTCTCTGTCCGTAAGGCGGCGCGCACATTTAGCGCCATCATAAAGCGGATGAAGGAAGGGGAGAGAGCACGTTTTAAAGGCACAAAGAAGAAGAGAGGAGGTTAGCGGTGAAAGAGAGCAATGTAGAAAGCTGGCCGCCGTATGTCGCAAGGACATTAGTTGGTCGCTACAAATGCATTGTGAGATATGCGAGTCGGTGCTCCTCCACTCCTCCGGCACTCCTGTGTGGTCTAGACGAAACAACTGCGACTTTAAGCCTCCTTACGCTGTTCGTTTCCCTGCACGCGGTGTGCAACCAGGAGGGTACGCACGACGGCGCACGGATCATTCCAGGCTGGCGCGCAAGATTTGCTTGTTAGTAGGAATCGGTTGCGCAATGCAACTTCGCGTCTCGTTTAGCTAAACTGCTAAACACGAGAAGAAATGGCGCAATTCGCAATTTAAGGTAATCACAAGGTCAAGGAGTAGACCAGCCATGCAACTTAGCTATAACGAGTGTTTTCCTCGCACAATGTTCATCAACGTGGGCATCACAGCGTTTCTTTTTCTTTTCTTTCTTTTTTTTTGAGGAAGCAACGGGATTGTTTCATTTTAGCAATGGCATTCTGCTGTCGAAATCACGTACCTGAAAGGCGTCACGTGTAATTCACATTTTATTACAGCGAACGTAGCCTCATTTCTGTGTCGAATGTGTGCAGTGCGGAAGAAGAGAGCAGTTTCTTTCTAACAGAAACCGATCCCTACTATTACAACGAAAGGGTAATAAAGTTTTATGTGGGATGACTGACATTTGCGAATGAACTTGCTGAAAAAAAAAAGAAAAGAAGGAAAAATTTTTTTAAAATTTGCGTATACTCTTTAGACGGTCTCTATCGCTTCCTGTTGGTCAGCAAAGGATAAATAGGCTCATTTCAACTTGGTTCAAGAACGTACTGCGCTTGGTTTCACAATAAACAGCCCGAGTTCGATATTGTCGATGAGAACATGAAATATCTCCTTCAACACTTAGAAGGGTACTAAAAAAAGGGGGAAAGCTATATGAAAGGGAGAGAGTCATAGGAACATCTAGCTGGCTACTCTGTACTAGGGGAAGGGGTTAAAGGAACTGTATGATGAGGACAAAGAAGAAAAACAGAGAGAATGAGCTTGGTACCGCTTCAACGAGGATCTATGTTTACATGTAGGCTAACAAAGCGAATCATCCCACAATCACAACTAGTGCTTAATGCAGCGCAATTTTACTTGCGCATAAAAACTATGGTGTTTCTTCCTTGCTAAGGAACTTCAGAAGCGCAGCGAGTTTTGCACCGCTCTTGTTTGCCGACACAGAATCTTGCGGCATCTAGCTAGCGTAAAGGGTCCCCGCCCTCACAATGCCATTGGAAATTTTTCGTACATTCTCTACAAGAAAAAAAAAAAGGAATCTTCTAATTAGAATCACCTTCTGTAGCTCGATACGGTTAACTAAAATATCTTTGTCTGGATATGCATTTGTGAAATCTCACGAAGAAGCAACGCAGTCTCTCTGTGGTAAAGCAAAGTTAGCGTAAGTTTGCTACAAAAGAGCCTCAGAACAGCATGTCAAGAAAGACTATATTTCGCTAGTTCGACGCGTCCAACAAGATTTGCCTGCGCTGAACCTGCATGTCACCATGCACAGTCCAACACGTCACTTTTTTAAAGCATGCTGAAGATGTTTGCCTGGGCATCCGCCAAGTTCAACACAGGATGCTGCAGGACTCATATTGGCTGTCGTGCAAGTACACACATTTTGCAGCTGTGCTTTGCACATTTACGAACTGCAGAAGGAAGGCTTCACTGTAGGTGCCATCAGCAAGATTGAATAGCGGTAGGCACAGGAGTGCCAGTCCCTGGCGGTGTATAATGCGTATGCAGTGATCACCTTTCTGAACATTCGTATTTCCGCGCATTTCTTTTCTATCCTCAGTTCTGAAACATCTGTTTTACCAAATCAAGCACCACTGCAGATACCGTAATGCCGGGCCGTACGGAAGAGCACAGGTTCGAGCAATAAGCAACATGTAGAGAAACGAAAGTTTATCAGCTATAAGTTGCGGAGTGATCCCCAGTCCCCGTCTGCAGTCAGAGGGACAGGACTCGGGATCGCACCGGACACTTTCACTAGACTCAAGTCTAACTGTATATAGTCCCTAAGAATCTTCAGTACGTACCCTCCAGGCGTTCATGCTGGCTTGCCGGCGGAGAAGCTGCGAGATAATCCGGAACCGGCGCGGTGGATTTATGGGGGCGTGTGACGGTGGGATGCGGTACGACTCCCGGGATCAAGCAGCAGAGACGACTCGGCGCTTGGCGAAGCGCGTGCACACACACAAACACCGTTACTCCCTTTCCGGTCAACTTTTATATATACCCCGGTAGCAAGCGTGGTGCTCGCAATGTGCGGCCGCACTCGGTTCAGGGGCTGGAAGAGGGAAAGCCCCCCTCCGGCGCGAGTGGTGGAAATTACAAAAAAGTCGGCAAAAGAAAGGAAGACAGCTTCGACGTCAGCCGTGACGTCACGCTTTTCTCGCTTTCTCTGTGCCGAACGCGGCGTGGAGTCCAAGCGGCCGTCGTCCGCGCGGAAGAGTCGCGTGAGGCGAGAAGGTTGGATGTAGGTCGTCATCGCGGTAGCCGTGCTCTCCGACGCCGGGCCAGCGGCCGGCGAGAGAGGAAGGGGAAGGAGCGAAGCCCTTTCGCGATGGTCGGAGAAAGCGCGTCCACGCCCTCGGAACTTTCTCCGCCGGCCACACCTGCGTAGGTGCCTTGTCGCTTTGGTGGCGGCCACTACTACCGGTGACGGAACCGAGAGCGCTGCCGCGCGCGGAGCATTGTATCGCCGATTTCCTTTGCTCCCTCGGTGCAGCGCGCCTGTGTGACCCCCGCCAACTTCGTCGAGACCCTCGGGACTTATCATTTCAATTTGCACCGTCTCGAGGTGGGAGCTCGGGCGCCAAACGAGCCTCTCTTTTCCCCCCGAGCGTCACGGCTGTCCTCCGTTAGACAGATGCACATCCGCTGCGGGTGATGGATGGAGCGAGACCAGCAGGTCGCGGATCAAACGGCTCAACAACTTTTAAAGGTCAAATCGTAGGCGGCGCTATGTACACCTTGCTCGGTGGGACAGACGCCTGTCTCCTCGCAAATGGGCGAAACTACGTATGCAAATACGTTCGCTTGTTCCGTTTCTGAAACGTTTGGTTCGTGTCCAGTACAATTTGTGATGGACTTGTCGTGGAAAATCCCACGTGCGTGCTGATGCGGAAGAAAGAAAAAAACATTTTCTTTACTGCCGTCTTTTTTTCTTTCTCTCAGACAAAATCGAGCTTTGCATAAGCGTTTTAACAAAATGAAGCCCGCTTAGCGCACGGCTGCGGCCTAGAATCTATGCAAAGAGAACGAAGAGAAAGGATGCTATGGCTGGCCCTACGGATATTATCCTCTGTCGCTGAGTTAAATGGGCAACCACGTTTTTCATGCAGTGGAGCTTAACCTTTCTAACAGGCATCCAACGTCTCTTTACCTTTGCTCCTCGACAAGTACCGCTGGGAGAGCGTTATCAAGAAAAGAACGTTCAAAGTTGAGTTGCGGTCGTACGTCGTATCGTCAAAACACGCAGACACAGTAAGTACAGGGACTTCACTGTAGAGGCACGTAAACTATCATCAATAAAGCGGGGAAAAAATGTTTAAAAAGATATGCAGATCCCACGCACTGTAGGTAATCGGGTGTAAGCGAAGCTTTTTGTATAGTGTTTGCGTCAATTGATGTTCCCCTTGCGTGCACCACTTGTGTTTCTCCACGCAGTGCACAGAACACACAGCGAGACGTGTTCGCTTGAGGTGTTGTTGTGGGCCATTGTTCGTAGCCGACGAGGAGGTTAGCACGGTCAATGCCTCACACGGCACATCGCATCGTGGCAGAAGTGTTAAACTTTAATGAAATGTTGGCGCTTTGTGTGTGAAACCCACTGTCTGATTATGAGGCACGCGGTAGTGGGGGACTCCGGATTAATTTTGACCACCTGCGGTTCTGTAACGTGCATCTAAATCTAAGTAAACGAGTTTTTTTTTTTTTTTTTTTCATTTCTCCCTCGACTAATTGCGGCCGCCGTGGTCGGGATCGAACCCCGCGACCTCGAGCAACGCCACAGATTCACTAAGCTAATCAAGAGCGTTTCTGTAGACAATCGTATGCCGGTCAAACCGATACAGCGCAATATTTCCAATAAGCGAAAGAAGAGCAAACATGAGGTATGACAAGAGGCCACGGTACATTGCCTGTGTGTCCCGCTGGAACAGCACTGGAAATGGCTAACAGACAGTATAAGTTCGGGAAAATATTGCGTCATTGCCTGGACCACACGCTGTTGCATGCTTTTACGTGATGGTTTTCTTTCTTTTCTTTTTTTTCTTACCTTACCTTGACGCGAATATGTCGAATTGAGGGGGGGGGGGGGGGGGGGGGGGGTTGCATGCTTTTACGTGATGGTTTCTTTCTTTTCTTTTTTTTTCTTACCTTACCTTGACGCGAATATGTCGAATTGAGGGGGGGGGGGGGGGGGGGGGACTAGCATGTGCACATAGTGATGCGCTATAAAGGTGTATGAAGCTATAAAGGTCTTACCAGATGCGTGTGGAATTATATCCGCACAGCGCGTCGTCTTTTGCGTCTTTCCGTCATTCGAGGAATAGTATTCATTTGTTGCAAGTAAATGTGGAGCAAATAAAGCCAGGCGTCAAACTTTTTTAACGGAGGACAACACGCAGCCGCATTTGCGAAGGTGAATTCGCTGCTCCTGCTTAAATGAAGCTCGGCGGTTGCGGTCAGACTTTGGCATTAATTTCGAAACTTAGTAAGAAAGGGCAAATAAGAAGAGTGTGCATCCTTTTCGGTATCGTTCGCTGTGCATGCCCATATGGGGCCCAATAACCAGAAACAGTTTCTTTGCCTCGCTGACATTATTTTGTAAATACGCCGATGCTTTGGACGGTGAATGATCAGAGGGGTGGGAGGAAAAAGAGCTGCGACCTTAATTTTGTCAAGAATGCGCGCATCGGCGAGAATAGTCTACTCCCATAAGTCTTCGTGCCTGCGCGCAAATGAGACGACTGCAACAGCTGTGAAACTATACATTTAGGAGGCCGGCGCCTCGAGGCAAGCTGCGGCCGCGTACCCTGTTCACAGCGATCGAGGTTCCGCAGGGTGGGAACGAGGTATAGGAGCTGAGAACGAGCAGCGTACGTGTTGCGAGAGCAGGCAGCCGCGGCCCTCCCACAAGCGTGCTCGTAGAAAGTGAACTTGCAGAAACTAGGCCGCACAAGAGATTTGGAAACGTGAGGCTGACAGTGTATCACATCCGTAGACAGTCGGCAGGAGCCCCCTCGAGCATTTCTTCTTTTTTTTTCTGTCTTTCTTCTTTTTTTCTAGAGACCACGCATGCAGTGTGATGCCACGCGGATCTGGCCGTGCGAACATACTGTGCACGAGGAAAGGACCGACGCAGAACGTTCGCGCTGGCAATTCCGTCTATCTGCTTTATATGGGCATCTATGCGGTACTTTCTCACATATTTCAAGATCAGGATTACAAAGCGCACATTCAAACGTCAGTCAAATCGGGACCCTTACCAAAGTTTTTGTTTACCTATATCCTTTTCGTTCAGAAGTGCCACGCGCGAGACACGGATAGAACTATTGTTCAAGGTATGGTTTGTTTAGTGCCGCTTCGGTATATCCGTACGTTAACTGGTCATTTGGATTGTAATTCTTTCTTTCTTATGTTCGTTTCGAGCTGAATCTTCGTTGACGCTGGACCTAAGTGGCCCCCTTTTTTTTTTTTTTTTTTTTTTTTTTTTTTTTTTGCCCGTCCTCGTAGTACAATACAATCAATCGCGGGAGCGAAACTCGCTAATACTACCGAAACATTCCAAGCATTTGTTTCGTCTTTCATGCTGTTCAACTATCTGAGGACTTCGACAGTGGTTCTCTTCGCACGCATACTGTAACGCATTCGCCAAAAAGTGTCACGAGTGCAAAGAAATATGCCACACCATATAGAGATTGCAGATTCAAAAGGTTTATTGCAGATTCAAAAGGTTTATTGAAGTGCACGAGCAATCCAAACACACAAGCAAAATCCGAACACACCCTTTCCGTCCCCATCTGCGTGTCCTTCCATGCACCAATGAGCGCCACGCGTCGTAATTCCGCTGTTTATCTAGACGGCGTTCACGGCTGGCTCATAGTTGCATCCCGGTGGCGGATGCGGCTGCCCCCGTAGCCGCGACACCGCATTCCAAGGACCGTCAACGCGGAAGAGAACCGAGTGCTGCAGGATGCGCGGGCTTGTTGTCGTCGTGCTTGACAGACATTAGACAAAAACACGCGCGCCCCTGCATCGCACAACACCGTTCTCGTCAACTCCACGCAGTGTTTTCCTTCGCCCTTATACTTTCTGTTCGAAATGTCGCGCGTTGTGCAGTTTCCACATCGACCGCGAAACATACTAGCAGGAAAAACGAAAAAGTTGCGCCTCCCTTTGCGATCGCATAGACAGAGCTCTACGTTCACCTCGGCCACCTATATAAGTTTATCATTTCAGTCGGAAGTAAAAGAAACACTGCCGGAGTTTCACATCGCGAACCTTGCCGTCGGCCTCGCCAGCACTTGCCTATAGTATTCATTAGCGATGAGCTTTGGCTATACCATAAAGCTTCGATAAGTGACTTCATTGTTAGCACGGTCATGCGCGCGTAACAAAGTCGCACGATACGGTACCGCGTATCCTAAGTTAGTTGAGCGTGTTTTGTCTGTAACGATTGGTTCACTCCAGTAGACAAGTGCACCAATTGGGTCTCATTACTTTTGCCGCTAATTATGCACGCAAGAAGTACAATAACTCAAATCGCAGCACCAGCAAAGCCGTATGGGGCACGAATGGGAGTACGTTCTGATAACCGATAACAAAAGGGAAGGCCTCGCCCATCTGATTTGTCATGTATTGCGTGGTTCGCTTCTCCCTGGAGATCAAAACCGACCTTGCTTTCATTCTTCAATGGTCGCATTTCATGTGGATTGCGGCGCGAAGGTTGGAGCGACCGATGCTGACCGTTCCCTTACGCGCCGGGGGTTGGTGCGCAAACAGGCGCGCATTTATAAACAGTGTGCCTCGTGCGAACGGCCGCGACCTTGCATGGAACCGCGGGAGTGGCGTATCACAAAACCCTGATTTTATATGCTGCTGGTCAGGGTTGAAACGTTTTGGCATGAAGCCGTTCGAGTTCCTTTCGGCTGATGAAGGTGCACAGCGAACAAATACAGTCTATATAGGCTCGCCTTGGAGCTTTCCGCACGCTGCACTTTTTTTCCCACGCTCCGTATACTTACGAGGCAGCGCGCTTCTTGCATATACACATGGCCGCTTAAGTTAGGCAAAGGCATATTCTGGACGCAGAAGTAGCTCGCAATACGGCACTGGCAATGTGAAGATAGGAAAAGCGGCAATAGCCGGAAGTGTGACGGGCTCGTTCCTCATGGGAACACAAGCCTCCGAGCATGCGCGATGTGGAAATCGCATTAGTCAGAACGTGTAACTAATAATGCATCGAAAGAGAAGCGAGGCAGGCGAGTCAAGCAGATTCGCTACCCTGCATTGAGAGAGGAGGAAAGAGGACAACAAAGAAAAGAAAAAGGGAAAGTGAGAGAAAGTGATCCTGCTCTCAGATCCAAGACCAAATTCCAAGATCCAAGACCAAGACCACGGCGCCTTCAGAGGCAATCACAGAATCCGCTTGTCTAAAAAGGGTGCTGACATGATATTTTCGGCTCTTTCGTTTCTTTCTTTTTTTCCCTTTCTTGTTTTTGCGTTAAATGGTAAGGTCCTAGACCTCTAAACCCCAGAAAAAATAATGGCAAGCCTCAGAGCGCCTTAACTAATTTATTATAATAGCGTTTCTACAGCCAGTTTCAGTTTAGTTTACCAGCATGTGCCTGTGTCGTGACGTCACGACGCAGAAGGTGGTCACGTGGAAGCAGGACATTGCGACATTTTGATACTCGCTGGCAGTGAGTGAGCCGCTGCGGCTTCATTGCGCTGCGGCTCCGGTTTGCTACCCTGCACTGGGGGAAGGGCATAACGGGTTGAAGAGAGAGAAAGAAGGGAAGAAAGAGAGCACCAGTCACGCGCACACTCGAAGGAGCACAAGTCTACAAACGGTCACAGAGACCTCTCGATTTCAAGTGCTCTAACAACGCCATCGTTGCTTTCTGCGCCAGAGACGCGCACGGCGCAATGGTCCAAAAATCTTGTCTTCTGAAAACGGGCTTGAGTCTAGTCGGTTTAACGCGTTCCGGAAAGAGCGTCATAACGAGAACAAAAGCATAGGAGGTGTCTATTTTTTATTATTTTATTGAAATGAAAATAAAAGAAAAAGATGTAATCACCCTATAATGGTGACGGCTACACCTTTTCCATAGCAGAAACACCAATATAATAAAATTTATATGTAGTAAGAAAAGGAAAAGAAACAACGTCCGAGGGCCAAAATTCCACAGCTCGATCATAGTTCTATACACACACGAACTCTTAGTGATTAGTTCGATTGAAGGACTAAATGGTTGCTGGCCTATTAGGTTGCCGGCCTATAAAGAATAAATTGTCGAATAATTTCAGATGGACGAAACGTGATGAAATTAACCAGTTGCAGCAATGAAGCAGTTTGTGTGACTCCATGACGCACTGAATGACGTTCTCATAAACTTTAGATTTCCTAACCCTGCTGAAAGGTTTATGGCGCTGGGGCCGGTAATTCCCGCAAGGCTAAATTCGCCTGCAGCCCACATCCTCCTCCTTCTCCTCCTCGGCTGTTGCTAACACTACTAGCTTCCACACATTACAATCCCTCGTAATCCATTCAGCCTAAGCATATTTCAGTCGAACACAGTCACGGTGCACGCCGATATTGGCATGTACCATGACGTTCATCACGTCATAAACAACGTTTATTCCTGTTAGCCACACAGCTTACGTGGGTCAAAGGCCGATGTCTTATGCAAATCGATGCGCTGTTATACAGATTTAGAAATACAAGAAAAAAGGAGAGGATGGGTGGGCTTATAAAGGCATGTTGGCGAACGCATTAAGCCGGGACACCAGCCTTTGTCGCAATACGTAACGGTGCATATTCAATTTCGGGTGCGCCCCCCACTGCGTGTCCCTCCATGCTACCATGCCGCATGCGTCGCCGAAGACAGTCCGACTGCACCGCTCTTAAAAAAGTGCGACAAGCGGGCATCGAAGTCGTACAAAAAAAAAAAAAAAACACATTGTGAGGTTTTACGTGCCAAAACCATGATATTATTATGAAGTGCGCCATAGTGGGGGATTTGGGACTAATTTTGACCACCCGGGGTTTTCTTTAACGTGCACTCAATGCACGGCACACGGACGTTTTTAGTTATTTGTGAAGCAGGTCACTGACCAAGGTCAAAATGAAAATAAAATGACGTTTCGGGATCCGTACGGGTCCCTTGTTCACAATGGAATGGCGGCTGAGCAAAAGGTTCTTAAGTAGTGTTGAGCGCATGACGCAAAGTCCGGGAGTACACGTGATTTAAAGTGCCAGATGATCTGTTAATAGTATGACTTGTCGTTTGAATTATTAGCGATTCAAGATTGAGCCTTGTTGTCATGTTCTTCTCTGTGGCCAAGATGCGCGCGTTGTCCCAGTTTATCGCGTGGCCCGTCTTCTCGGCGTGCTCTGCGAGGGCATTTGTCACTGTGTGGCCTTTGGCGACGTCATTCTTGTGCTGCTTGAGGCGCCTGCAGAAATTTCTGCTTTCACCGATATACACAGATTACGGACGTTTTTGCATTTCGCCCCCATCGCAATGCGGCCGCCGCGGCCGGGATTCGATCCCGCGGCCTCGAACTCAGCAGCGCAACGCCATAGCCATGGACTACCGCGGCGGATCCGTGCACAAACAGCCTGCAGAAGCATTGATGCTCGCATGAAAGACGAGACTTCTGCCCGAGGAAGTTCTGCAACGAAAGTGTGAAGCTTTGCATCGCATAACACAGCGCAGTAAGCTACTTTGCACAATTCAAAGACAATTGCGAAGTTATGCTTCAATCAGATCCCTCGAGGGTGAGTTTGTGATAATGATTCTTCTCGTTCCCAAAACAAAACTAGGTCTACTTCTCCTACGTTCCATCCAGTGCATTTTAAGAGCCAGTCACGATTTTCTTGCAGCAAGGCCAATCATGTGCACGACAAAGAAATTACTTACGTATGCCGCACGCACCCACCATTAGGAAAACTAGAGCTAACGACGTCCTGTAGGCAGGGTGGCCTATCGATACCTGTGGGTGGGCATGCAGAAAGTCGTCCTGAACATACAGCAGTGAACAAAAAGATATAATACTTTACATTTGTGCCCTGTGAGTTAAACTTCTCAGAACGTTGGGTTCTGCCTTATGCCAGACCGCTCGTACAATGCAATAGTCTCTTGAACCAGCACTGCTATTGTTCTTCATAGCCCACCCACCATATACATAATTTGCGTATTCCAAGAATGTATCACAATGAAATTGTAATATCCACCAGTAGTGAAAATGCGTGCGCCTTGATGAGAGAAATTTTAATGATAGGTTGGGGGGTTAGCCGAGCAAAAGGTTTGGCATACTGCTACTGGTTTAATATTATAGCAAGAAGTCAAAGAATGAGAGAACAGAAAAAAAAAAGAAACGCATACGCATACGCATCTACTCGCACAAGAACTCGGAAAGGGGCTGCAGTGAGTGCCGTGAAATGGACAAAATGGAAATGGGAGCTTTGTGGCACCGTAAATAAACAAAATGTTATCTATCCCTGTGGTGCAGCCCAGTTGACAAAGATGGATAACATTTTGTTTATGGACGGTGCCATAAAGCTCTCATTTCCATTTTGTCCATTTCACAGCGCTCACTGCTGCCCCTTTCCAAGTTCTTGTGTGAGTGAATACGAGTGCGTTTTTTTTTTTCTTTGTTTTTCTCTTTTTCTTCTCTCTCGTCTTTAAAATATATTGAAACAGTGGGATGTTTATATTTAAAAATTCAACACTTCGGTTTCTCGGAGCGGAGAACAAGGAAGATGTCTACACAAAATATTTGGCCTCCAATCCTGCGGTGCAAAATTCTGGCCAGGTAAACGTTATAAAATGACAAATGTCGCGTCCTTCACACATGGTGCTAGTATTACTTGAATTGTGCAGTCAGTAATCAGCGTTGCGTATTGTTGTAACGCTGTTTGTTTAGTGCCTTATTTGGGACATTTACAGAAATACAGTTGAAAGCAGATTGCTTCCAGCCTTTACATCCGATTCCCGACAGACCGTATCGCCAGCACCAGTGCAGTGCCATAACAGTAAAGTAAAAAGCTCACATAGTGTCTTCAAAAAATTCTACCTCTGGAAATTTGCGTGCTTCATTAATGTTCAGGTATGCGATGCTTGTGACCAGTGAACATTTGTAAACAGTATAGGCCTGAATTCCAGTCACGTCGTTTCATGCTTGTCCCATTAGCGCCTATGCATGATGTTCATTTTCTCCGTGTATCAACGAAGAGGAGTAGCCGGCGCCCCCTATAGGAGTAAATATCTCCTTTCACACAATTAACAGAAAATATGGAAGGCATGCTGAGAGTTCAACTAGAAGCACGGCTGGTTTTGTTACAATTCCAACTATGCTAAAGGAAAGTGTTGCCAGTGGTCAGCTCACATGCAGCTATACTTTTGTTGCCATTTCTCTTTCTGCTGCGAAATAACACCCTAAAAATTATTTATTCACGCCTTTCTGACCACATCGTCGCCACTCATAACGCTCTTTCTCTCCCTTTCCCTTACCACGGAGAGGAGTAGCATGCATAGAAGAGTCAAACTCAGGCCGACCTCTCTGCCATTTATTAAATAAACTTATCTCATCTCTCCCTCTCGAACAAGATCCTAATCTGAATGTAGAGGACCTTCGCGATGCAACTATCGCGCACAAAAACGAACATAGCACTTCTAAGTATAAAGTGAGTATCATTTATACACTTTTTGCATCTTTACTGTTTTACACTTTTACATGTTCCATTTTTTTTTTAATTAAAGGTTAGGATCTTTTTTATCCACCGCTGTGGCTCAGTCGCTATGACAATCTGCGTCTGAGCCCGAAGAAGCAGGACTCTTCATCAACATGCAAGAAGACCTCTTCCGACGACACCCCCGTGTCACCCTCTTCTCTCCTTTCGTGAAGCAAGCAGCTTCATTTATTCATCCGCAGCTCGCAAAAAAAAAAAAAAAGAAAGAAAGAAAGAAAGAAAGAAAGAAAGAAAGAAGAAGAACTTTCTGCATGCAACGCTGGAGTGCGTGCGCACTTTCCCAGCCATGGTTACAATTTTGCAGAAGATGAAAGTATCAGAACCACGACACCAGGTAAGTCAGAGGTATGCATGCACATACCTACGTGCCCTTTCTCAGCTTGTGCCCTTCTCGCTGTTGCTCCCTCATGTTTCCCCGCACTACGCTTTTTGTAAATTTTCCTACTTCTGCGCGCTCACGGTAAGTGGCGAGCTTCTGATCAAGTCTCTTCGATAGCACTTTAATTCTCTATCTGAACCGACACAGGAGCCTTACCAAGAGCATCCAAGTTTACGAAGGGCCCAGCGTATAGAGTATACGTAACAGTAAGTACCTAGTTCGAAAAATTGAAAATGGTAGAGCGTATAGTTGTTGCTTTTTCTTCTATTTATTTATTTTCTTCTTTATGAACGCCTTCATCACCTTCTGCAGCCAAACGTAAGCCGTTTCCTGAACGGCATAGTTAGAGTGCTCTCAATTCGACTCCCCACAAGTGCGAACACTACTTACGTGTAAGTGCAATACAGCCGTCTGAATAAACAGGGCGCTCGTCACGTACATGTTGCGCAAGAATGCGGCAACAAAAAGAATGCATGTTCAGCTTTTCGCGCTCCTCTTTTTCCGGTACCGCACTTTCAGCAACACGCATACATAGCACGCATCACCCGTGTACACTGAGCTCGAAAAGCGCAAGCCTGCAGCCACACCCCCTTTTTCGGGCCTTCTAACCGCTGCTTTTTACCCTCATAATCTCTGCTCACCCTGCCGTTCCCGTCCCAAACGTGGTCGTGCCTTTTTGACACGATTCTGGCGCATTTTGCGTCCAAACGTTTCCTCGAGTGCCTTCCGCTGCTACCGCGTGCGCGGCAAGCACCGAATGAGTTTATAAATTATGCATCAGGCGCGTGCCATTTTAACGTGCGCGAAAGAAGAAGAAAATGTGGATATATAGCGAGAGTGGTCTACGAAGCCGAAGCGTACTGCGAAGACGCTATTTTTCGACCCGTCCCATGCGCACAAAGGTAATCGCCCGCAGTTCGCGTTTCTCGCTGCAGCCGCGAGGGTGTGGCTCGTCGGTGCACGCGTGCATTGCTAGTGGACCAGCAGCGAGCCTTCCTGCCTGAGCGACGGGACGTTTGGCGCCTCTCGCGAAAAAAAAAAAAAAAAGAAAGAAAGAGAAAGGAAGGAAGAGCAAGCAGAAAAAGAGAGAGAGAGAGAGAGCCGCTGCCGGACCGGGCCCATGGCGATCGTTACCGAATTAGCCCGACCAGTGAAAACAGCTATAGGGGAGCGGCTTCGGCATCGTGCGCGGCTACAGTTGTTAATTGTCGGACAGAAACACGACTCCGATGCGCCAACAGTCAAACGAAAGACGCAACGGGAGCAGCTCCATGCGTTCAGCAGCCTGTGTAGACAATTATCGGCGCACAATTACGCCTTTCGGTTTCACTCCTTTTTTCCTTTCTGCGGTTCCGAGTTTATCTTCGGCGGGTGTTTTCATTTCGACGGGGCGGCGGGGCATTTTCACTCGGTACACTATATACGCGCCCCTTTTCTGTCCGAGGAAAAGGGCGGGTTACACCCTATCGTGTTCTTGTATACGTCGTTACGCCGGCCGATGCGGAGATGCCCGATTAGGCAACGTTCTCTCTGCACACCGTGATGCGAATCAAGATCAGCTTCCCCGCTCAAGGGGGGACGTGAACGACTCGTCGCTTCAGCTATATACGAAGAGAGCGCATCGAGCCACCGTTGGAACAAATTGCATGATATAAGATACCGACGTCGGATATCTGACGCAGCCGCACACGTCGGATGCCCGAAGAGTCGCAAGGTTTCCTCAAGGCACTGTACAGAGGGGAATGCCCGTGGCACAGTGGAGCCGGGTGCTATTCGCGCTTTGTTTGCTGCGCTCGAGCCATCGCCGAAACATCGCATAGCTAAATGAAGCGGAGATATAAGCGGATAATGCAGGCGGCGAAGGATCAACCCTGTGGAAATCGTGGGCGCTATACGTTCCCCTTGTGTAGTCAACGTCTAGCATCCTCCATCGCTGCGTACGCCAGACCTCATCGATCCTATCCTATTCTAACGGTGCATCGATAGTGTGATCGACGTGTGGCCAGGCAAACCTATCCTATACTGCCATTAAAGAGCCGCCCACTCGCGGTTCCGGAGCCGTCAACACGTTCAGCAAGCGGCCCCGTGTTTGTGAGAGACGTTGTAGTGGAGGCTATTTTTTACGCACCGCTCTCATCGCAAGGCGGCGAAGTCAAACCCGCGATCTGGTACTCAGCACCAGCACGTCATATTCATTGATCTGCCATGGCGGGTTACATTTAAAATGATACTATATGCAATGCAAACCAGATAGATGCAAAAAGGGTTCGTACAGCTGAGTGCACCAGCAATTATTCGTTCACTATCTGAGTGATAAACTCAAGTGATCCCTTAGATAGTGATCTAATCTGTAAAAAGCAACTGTCGAGCTGACTGCTGCGAATAAAGTTATTCTGGTTAATAAGGGTCATTGAAAATAATGTGTCCTATCACCTTATAGGATGCATGCATGCAGATAAAACGGGCTTGTATAGCTATTAGGACTTGTGTTGTTCCCTAATATATATTAAATAAAGATATTGTCATGCTATAGACTTATTATTTGTTGCATCCATTATGTAGATCGAAACCGCTGAGAAACTACATATAGTACAAAGACAGAAGGGGCGGCTAGTTATCTACATTAGTTTGTCGCATATATTATCAGATCCAGGGTCTGCAATGGCGTGACTACACCATTTGACGTTAATATGATTGATGAAAAACACCAATAAGTGACCGAATAATTGCTAGCGATTTCATAACTGGAAGCTTATCTATGAATACTTGGGGGAAAATGCGCTTAAACCGTACTGCGCACTCATGTATCTACTGGTATACTGCGCGGCCGGTCGTCAGCAACGGTGTTGTGTATTAAGCTTTTGTATTAACTGTAAGCTAAAACTTTTCTTGATCAGTTTTTAACCTATTAGGGTGGCTACAATTGTATCCCTTCACCGCACGAATCTCAGAATCCGGTACATTTGGAGCCTATTAGCTTGCCAATAATTACGGGCTTTTGCACGCTCGTATTTTTTTCTTGCTAAGGTCTCCCTTGATATCGCGACTTACCAAGGGATGAAATAAATTCTTAGAGGTTCAGAATATCGGTATGCAAGAATCTTGAACATGTTGAAGTTTGCCACCAAATTATAGGTTATTTCTGACAAGTCGTTCGATTCTGAATGTTATTTTCAAACACGGCGGGGCAAAGAATTTTGTCCGTATCGGCTCCTTGTAAGTTTTGTATCATCTTTTTTTTTTTACTATTATTATTACATTAGCTTTATTGAAGCGAGGCGCCGAAGAATGCGGTTTATTTCTGACGAGACTTGCATCCGCAATGGACAATTTGCGAAGGTAAAGCTTCGGAGGTTAATCACAGCGAGTCGGTTTACCAACTGAGGTTGTGAATGTGAACCGAGATTTTAAGTCATCACTCTGACAGATACTAAGCGTAAGTACGCAACCTGAGTTACATGCGCAGCTATTTTTTTATTAGATTGCTGCATACCGGAGCGTCGCGCGCTTGCGGCCCACTCCGCGTAACAGCACGCTGAGCCTCAGCAGAGAACTGCGTTGCATTAGCGTTTTTTGATGACCGCGTTGCAAAGACACGAGAGCGCGCGGTCAGCTTCGTTGTAAAACGACGACAAAGTCACGCGGACGCAACTTCGCTTTCCGCTCAGCCGGCTTGGCAGCGGTGCGAGCTAGGGCATACAGCGTTCCGCTTTCCACTGTTGGTATAAGCGTCCGTACGCCAAGCGCAGTATAGGGCCGAGCA
Source organism: Dermacentor silvarum (assembly GCF_013339745.2). Lineage (NCBI taxonomy): Eukaryota > Metazoa > Arthropoda > Arachnida > Ixodida > Ixodidae > Dermacentor > Dermacentor silvarum. The sequence continues at coordinate 63,128,487 of NC_051154.1, read as the reverse complement.
GCTGCGCGCAACTTGTTAGGATATACACGGGTCTGAACGGAGCGTATACTATAAACGCTGAGCCAAAACTATCTATTCTTGCACCACACCCTGGATGTGGCGAAACGGGGTGAAAGGCGAGGAAAAGGCGCCGATTCTCGAGTGATGTTTCTCTTTTGTTCCGACAGAATGCGAGCGTGATAGGTAACGGTTGCATTACGCTCCAACGGAATCGGACGATTTTTTGCTTTGTTTCCCTCGCCGATTTCTAACTTTTCTTGTTTATCGATCGATCTTTATGCATATATTCTTCTGCCTATTCTTATTAGTTATAGCCCGTTGTTGTTGTTTAGTAGGTGATGTACACCTAGAAAAATTGGCCGCTGAAGAGCCACCTATCCTACAATTATCAATTACAAACCCAAGCGGCTAATAATTACGATAAGAAACAAAAAAAAATGAAGGACTCGGGTGAGCAGTACGTCTCGTACACATGCATCCACATTGTTCGTTAGCGAGCGGCAGCCCTGGCGAAGACACGAAGTCCAGATCGCGCAAAAAAAAAAAAAAAAAAAAAAAAAAAAAAAAAAAAAAACACTGTTGAGAGAGTTTGAGGTCTGGGATCTAAGGAAATATGCACAGCTATATACGTGTAGAGCCACAGCAACGAGCCGCGATGCTTAGGGTTTTCAAGGGGCACCAAAGGCGCGCACCGAACATGAGCTGTGCCACAAGGCTGTTCCTGTTCCTGAAACGTGAGCTGCAGTACTTTTCGCAGGAGCCTTCATGCGTGAACATATGCGCATTCTTCAGCTGCATGTGATCAGGGCGTAAACGGAGGAGAAACTACGACGTACGAACGTTCTTATTCTCACGCCTTTGGAGCGTGTCAGTGAGAAGCCGAACATTCGTGCGTGTGCGGATTGCCAAGTAGCCGAGATTTTCATTTAGTTTTTTTTTTCTATAATTTATTTTCGTCCGTTATTACTTTATGAGGAAATATATGAAGCACCCCATTTACGATCGCCCAACTAAAAAAAAAAAAGTATTTTTAATATTACAACGGGGCTGCCATGGCAAAGCGTTTTTTTTTTTTTTTTTTTTTTTTTCGCTTTTCTAATTCAGACAGACATGTTCGTTTGAATACGGCGAGCCACTATGAATGTACATATATCTGATCTGCACTCAAGACGAGAAAGTGTTGCAGGATATATCTTCTAAAACACGAAAGAAAATGACTCGCCGAGTGTCACCTAGCGAAGTTTGAACTTGCGTGTATGCGTATGCCGTTGCTCAAATACCAATTAGGTGTTCCATTATATACTGAACCCCACTGTACGCAGCGCTGTGCAACGTGCCACGCTCTGTATCCGACTACTAAAGAGTCTCAACAACGCAGTTCAATAAGCCTTAAAAAATTAAATTATGGGGTTTTACGTGCCAGAAGCACGATCTGATTATGAGGCACGCCGTAGTGGAGGACTCCGGAAATTTGGACCACCTGGGGTTCTTTAACGTGCACCTAAATCTAAGTACACGGGTGTTTTCTCGATAAGCATCGAATGTTGGTACGACACATTCGCGTTCCGTTCAGCTTACCGATTACTGCTGTTTTGACGGCCAACGAGAGCTCACCCGCCGCTTTGGTGTTGCGCTGCTAAACCCGAGGGCGCGGGATCGAATCCCAGCCGGCGGCGGCCCCATTTCGATGTGGGCGAAATGTAAAAACGGCCGTGTACCGCGCATTGGGCTTACGTTAAAGAAACCCAGGTGGTAGAAATTAATCCAGAGTCCCCCACTACGGCGTGCCTCATAATCAGATCGTGGTTTTGGCAGGTTTCGGCCTCAGAACTTAATTTAAATTTACTGAGAGGCGGCGACAATCGACTATTAAAGTGAAGCTTTCTTATACCTCTTCCCCCAATTTGCTATATGTTTCTAGCCGCTATCGAATTGCTGGGAACGCACTCCACATGTGCACATTGACGGCGATGGTAGCTGACATTCAAAAAAAAAAAAAAAAAAAAAAAAAAACAGAGAGAGAGAGAGGAAACATGTCGAACGGTCGGTTTCGAACCCGCGGTTCCCCAAGAACCTAATGCCAATACCTAAACCATTCGGCCACATATGCATAGCTGAAGAGGCGGAATAAAACACCCTTACGAATTTCTCTCGAGCAATCCAGCGCTTTGAGACGCTTTTAGCCGCGCGCCGCATAGCGATAAAAAGTGAACGGCGCGCATCTAGCTGACGATGAAGACAGAAGTTACGAGACGCGTTCGTCTCCGAAATTCGATGCGCGCCTCTCATCGTATTGTCGTCTCTTGTCGCAGATAGAGAGACAGATAGGCAGGAAAGGCATGGAGGTTAACCAGATGCGAGTTCCCGGTTTGCTACCCTGCACCGGGGTGGGGCATGTATAGTGGCTGGAAAGAGGGCAAAGCGTGAGAGAAAGATAAAACAGGAGAAGAAGGGCGTTCCCATTAGAGACGTTCACACAGGCCGGTAGATCGGATGAAGCGCAGTAGCGCTTGCACGGCCTTCTGATGCGACGATAAGTCCCGTGGATGCTGCAAAACACATTCTTCCGACTGAGGTCGGTCTTCCAATTGTTTGAACACGACGGAGAGCGATTGTCTCTTCACACTGTACTGTGCGCACTGGCACAGAACACGTCGCAGTGGTCACAGGCTGCGGTGTCGGCCATCCTTATGGGAAACGCGTATAGCATCGATCGGTAAACGCAACGCCGAGCCAAAGTCTACACAAAAGGGTCGCGTGTCTTGTCATAATGTGCCATCTTGCCTTGCTGGTTCATGAAAGCTTCCCATACACCGATTCCCACAGTGAGTGGGATCTGCATGCTTTTTTTTTTAGCATTTCATCTCTGGATATGTCTGGTTAATCTTAGCTCACCTCTCTTGCAACAGACACGTGGGTAATGCATACACAGAGCATCAGTCATCGATGCATGTCTAAGTTCCTTGGGTAAAGTGTTTTCGTCCTTCAGCACATGGTTTCTCTCCTGCCTTCGGGAGGTACCCAAATATTGACGTTCCTGGGCCATCGCTTGCCTAACCAATAAAATATTAACGTGCTCGGCGACTTAACTGCAATTTATTAATGGCTCTATGGTGGTTTTATTAGTGTGTGCGCTCTAAATTGACTATTGCTGTCACGCGCGATCAGTAACCTTCCGAAGGGTCAAGGCCAAATTTCGATAAATCCTATAAGCGTCTTTTTCAAAGTTCAAAGTTCATTCAAAGACAAATGTACATGAGTACAAAAAGTGGACAAGTCAAAGGAATAGGTTTCTCGTTCATAAGTGCTCTATGCCGACGGCCTTCGCTAACAGTGTGTCCAGGATCAAGATTGACTAGAATGTTCTCTTACGAATAATTTTAGCGTAAGAGCTTTTTGTAAATATACGCGCCGTTTCAAGTGGTTTATTTCGTTGGGCACAAATTTTTATTGGCAAGAATTTGAAGATATTTTCCATGCGCTTATTTATTTATTTATTTATTTATTTATTTATTTATTTATTTATTTATTTATTTATTTATTTATTTATTTATTTATTTATTTATTTATTTATTTATTTATTTATTTATTTATTTATTTATTTATTTATTTTAGAAATACCGCATCTCGCAAAGCGAGATATCGCAGGAGGGAGTACATAAAATATTACGGACCATACAAAAACGAGATCGGATATCAAAATTTCAGGAAACGTATCATTACCAGGAACACGAGCACACTACTATTAAAAAGTTAATTACTGCATCGCAGGTGATAAGAAGAGTCATCGTTTCAGCTCTAAAAGTTCACGAAATTACCCATCAAGACCATTCCAAATCCCAAATGTGTGCAGAGAAAAAGAGAACTTATAACAGTCTATAGTGAACGTTCTAGCGGAACATTGTTTAGGGAATGACTACGTCGAGCGGGCAGAAAGATTAGAAAAAAACAAGAGGTGCGTTGTTAAGAGCTATTCTATGAACAATTTCGTGCAATAGAATTATACGATCACATGTTCGCGCGTATACGGGCAAGCGATTCCAGAAATAATGGACTAGCTAGAAAAGGTGGCGAAAAATAACGATCATAGCCTGTACAAACAAATCTGGCGGCTTTATTTTGAATTGACTCAAGCTTAAATGTATGCGTAAAATAGTATGTTGGCGAGGCAACTGATGCATATTCTAGCAGGGGTCTTATTAGCGATTTATAAGTTGTTGCTTGCATTCTCTTGTTGCACCCCGCGGATTCCTTCTAAGATAACCTAATTTCCGCAGCGCCTTTGTACAAATTTGACCGATGTGTTTGTGCCATTTTATATCTGGTGTGACTGTCACCCCAAGGTATCTGAACTCGTCAACAGATACAAGTTCGGATACTTCGTTAAAGTATGTGAACTGTAGTGGTTGCTTTTTATTTGAAAAAAAAAATGTGATTGAAACAGCTTTTTAGTTCATTGTTATTTGCCATTTCTTGCTGCATGTGCACAACCGAGAGGAAACTTTGTTTAACTGCAATTGGTATTGGGTATTAGTTATGTTAGAATAGAGAACACCTTCCGAGGTGGCGTAGTGGCTTTGACGTTTCGCTGCTAAGCCCGAGGGTGCGGGATCGAATCCCAGCCGCGATGCCCGCATTTCGATGGGGGCGAAATGCAAAAACGCCCGTGTGCTTGCGTTGTAGTGCACGTTAAGAACCCCAGGTGGGTGTAAGTTAATCCGGAGTCTCCCACTACTGGCGTGCCTTATAATCATATCGTGGTTTTGGCACGTAAAAGTCCAGAAATTAATTTTAAAGAATAGAGGACACAGACATCGGCACATAATTTTATTTTAGCAGAAGTGTAGGCAATTATTTTGACGACATTGGTAATATAAGTAACGAACAACAGGGGACTCGCGACTGAACCCTGTGGTACATACACCAGCGGCAACACTGACGCGGGATGAGTGAGTGTGGATAAATGCAATAAACTGGGTTCTGGAACGTCTTAGTCGTTTATCCAACCAATTAGCTTTGTGATCACGAATAATCGTACTGAGCTTAATGAGAAGCTTGTTAAGTGCAAACCATACGAAATGCTTCACTAGTCTATAAATATAGCATCAATCTGCCCCTTTAAATTAAGTGCGGATGCAATGCCATGTGAAAATCTTAAAAGTTGCGATACCGCAGAAAAGCCTGAACAGAAGCCATGGATATTGGACATACGAGAGAATGTTCGTTCATTGCATTCGTTCTCTTAACTTTGGGTGGTTCCAAGCTTATCCATACACTTTTGGGCTGCACAAACCGTATAAGTGCGGGGAAAAACCGTTATATAAGCAAAAAAAAAACAAAAAAAAAAACAGCTGCCTTTATGAAGAAAAGGAGAACATTATGAACCTGCGGTCGCGCCGAAGCCAGGCCCGTCGCGTATTACCGTGACGGTAGCTAAAAACTCAAAACTAGATTTGGTGCGTCCGCCCATCCTTGCCGTTAACGCCATCGTCGTCAGGCGACCATCTCAATTATATTCACGCTCACAATGTGGCGAAGAAAAACTTCGCCCACAACCGCTACTGAAAATCGAACTCGTGCCCCGGATACGGCAACGTGCAGTTCGGAGCCGTATATGCGCACTAACCACTGAGCTTTCGCGCAATATTCGCGCTTGGCAATTTACGCGGGGATTTACTTGCCGCGCAGGCTCTGAAAGTGGCAGTGTTTGTGCATCGTTTTCAGGAGGCGCAGCAGGCAATACATAGCGTAGCGGCAAAAACGACGTTGTGAGCATCGCGAAGAATTTGTTATTGATAAGATGGCGGTGATCGCATGTGACAGCCTACTGCTGTCGCACTAAATTAATTCCGAGCCACAGGAATTGCGCAAGGCTGGTTGTTTTAACTGTTCCATTTTCTTTCTTCTGTTCCTACTGCCTTATAATAACACTACATTTTCTTTTCTGAACGGGGCGAGACTTCACCACATCGAAATGAGAAACGACGTGTCTATGATTCACGGTCGCTAATCTGCATATAGCGAGCGGTGCAACGCATTTGCCTTCATCTCGCACTCGCGCAGAGTCCCGCCGACGCGGACGGACGCGATAAAGCAGTTGCGGCTCTTATTTGCGCAACACGTGTCCGTTCACATGCTGCCGGGAGGTCAATGTAGCCCCGCTTCGCCCCGCTCAACGCGACATTCGGCGGAGGCCACCTTTAGTGGAGCACTTTCATTTGCTTGATGCCGCAGCACGCTCGTCGCGTACTGGAAGCATTCTAATGAGTCTTCGCGCACTGCGAGTGCCGGTTCTTTAACCCGCCTGTGGAAACTTCTTATCTGCTTGTTGCGGTTTCCCGCGAGCGCTATCCTCATTACCTTTTGTAAGGAAATGAATAACAACGGGCGTTCTGCAAAACCAACAACACTGCTATATACCAGCCGCGGCCACCCGAGGTCAGGCGGTATAAAGGCCTTTGTCTCGGTCAACTATCGCGCCGGTGTCTGTCATCCCGAGTGGCGGCGGTCGTTCGGGGCCCGTCTTTCTACCGCGGCGTTTCTACGTTTCTCCGCCATTTGACCTGTGGTACGTTTCGCATCAAATTGTACAATTACGCAGACATAAAAGCAACAAATAAAGGCAATACTCTGTAGCTGGCAAATATTCTCATGTAAACGTACCTTGCTTGCCTCTGTGCTCGATCGATATACAGGGTATTGTTTTCTTAGCTGCACCAAATTTAAAAAAATTGCCTGTGGCTGATAGCACAATTTTAACCCTGAGCTAAATTACTCGATCATATGATCATTACTTCTACGAGAAATCAAAATGCTTAACTGAGTAATTATCATAATTACGGGAATTATATTTTTAATTAATTACGTTACGGCACGTATTTCAATCTATAGGAATCGTAGCTGGTGGGTATGTAAGACATACTGACGTAGAACGAATTCTCGGGATTACGCCAGTTTCGAGATATTAATTTTCAAGGTTTCCCACGAAATGTATATATGGTGTTCCAGTTACTTTCGCCAAACCACAAGTTTGACGGCGCATATACAGAAAGACACCCTGTATACAATCAGACATCTACAGTCTATCGGAAAATCCGCTTCGCCTGACCTATAGCGACGCTCGGTCATTTGTTCGCGTACAGCTGTGACCGCAGATCGCGTCCGGTTGTTGAAGTTGCTCCGGAGACAGGAGTGAATACTACAATCCGCCGTCGCTGCCACTACCGCTAGGCATCAGTGGAATCGGAGCGCTGCGCAAGACCGATTCCGCTCAGGCAAACACGAGCGTCTGGTAGTACCTTCGGTACCGTCACGCATTGCTGGATCGCCGCTGCGTGTCCCCTGCGTCCTCGCTCACAAAGCGGCAGAGGGCGACGCAGCGCAGTGACCGCCTTGCATGTGTTTACTGTTGTGACATGGTCGCGCTCTCGCTCGCTTGTTCGAACGCGCTTTCGCTGCAAGAAACAAGCGCGATAACATGGACGAGGCGGCCACTTCTCTGGGCGAAAGGCATAGCGATCACCCAAAGCGCGCGCGTGTGTTATTGAGGTCGTCGCTTTTCGACGGAGGGGGCGCAACATTGTAAGTTATCGCAGGAAATGGCTTTATCGTAAGTCAGCTAGAGGTGGACGATCGCTGACGAATTCGACCTGCAGTACCGGAAAGGCCGGTGTCACCCCAAAGACAGTGCCACGAGAGGAGCACCCTGCTCTGGTGAACGCGTCACTCTAGCTTGAGTGACGCGTGCATTGTCGCGCGGTCCGCGTTACAACTGCCGATTCAGTATAAACGCACGTTGGTTGTCGTGTGCATTGTTTCTCTCTCTCTCTTGAAGTTGTTGTGCCTATTTCCCCGCAACTCAAGCTTCGCTCAAAAGATGTAATCTCGACAGGAGTAACCGACTTCGCGCAGTGAGGCCCTTATGCGGAAGAAACATGAAAAAAAAAAAAAAAAAAAAAAAAACCGTGATTTTCGTTCAAGAACAAGCCCTCCAATTGGGCGCGACCGACTCGGTGGCTTGCATGTATGCACAATATTTGCCCGCGTTTTTGTTTCATTCCTTTTTTTACGCTTCGAAGCGCCTTCAAACTCGGAACTTTCCGCACTACATGCGAAAGCTTTCCATTGTTCGCCGACGAGCAACGTGCACCGCGGGTGAAATGAAACTTAGTTGGGTCCGGAAAACAAGCGAACAGACACGCGCGGGATCTGGGCCGATAAGCCGGCGGGCGCGTTGTCCCTCTCGCGTAAGCGCCACGACATCGGATCCAACAAAGGCCGCCGCCGCCTTCCAGGTTTACGTGCGCGCCTTACCCTTGACGTGGCCGGTACACAATCGGAAAACCGGGCGGCGAACGCGTGCAGTATGTGCGTACAACAACGCGCGGGCCGCCGCCGTCGCCGCTTGCCCCGCCCGTGTTGGGGGGGGGGCGCTCTGCGTCACGCCGCTGCTCCATAGCCGCTAAGCTCGGCGCGGCCGGCGGGGAAATATGCGCGGCGGCGTTTTGTAGCCCGGTTTGTATAACTGCCCCTACTATCTGCGACTCGCAAACAATGAGCGATTAGGAAAAGTTCGCCCCGCGCAGCCCCGCTCTGTCACGCAGTGCCTCATATACGGCGGCGGGCCACCCCGCGCGAGCAGCAGGGACACAGCGCGAAACGCTGTGACCTTGGCACGGTCGAAGCCCCAGTGATCTCGCGGCGAATGAGAGCGCCGAGGGAGGTGGGGAACGTGTCCAGCGTCGATAATTCGCAGTTGCTACACCCCGCACGGTTCCTCGGGCCCTCATTAGCCAAATGATTTCTTTTGCGCCGACCCAAACGCTTTCCCTCCACTTCTGTTTCTAATGAGCGCCATATATACACTGGCGTGCCTTTGTTCAACGTGCCAGTGATCTTGAGCCGCCAGCTGAGTCGTGCAGTTCGCATAGACCCAAGATCTTAAGCGTCGCTAGCGCAGAATGCGCTAGGTGCACTATAGGCACACTGCACCCTTTGTTTATCCTGTTTCGAGTTTTGTGCACCACAGATATAAGCTCTCCAACTGTAGTAGCGGAAAGGACGCATACGTCGACCTGCGGTGGCGAGAATGTGCATTGAGATCAGCAACCTTGTCACTTTAATGCTCGGTGGGTCGACTCGGCTTTATGGCGCAATACGATAACCACATGCAACGCGTTCTTCCGGCGCGGCAGATGCTTCGCAGGAAGAGGTCCGCAACTTCAGAAGCTGCGCCAGATGGTAGACAAGCTGTCTCAGCATAGCGTTACAGTAAGGTGATCAACAGCTGTCACAATCCAGCGATTACCGGTGGCGGTCAGAGGAAGAGACCCGTACAAGTTTATTCCGACGACCTCAGAGGGAGAAGCAGGACAAGGGAGGGGTTGAAGTACCCCAGCAGGAGAATATGTGGGGCGTTTGTTGACAAGGCACGCAAGAGGGGATATACTTGGCCACGGCATAGGAGAGGCCAGGCTAACGATCAGTTTTTCATGTTGCTCTACAATTTTCGCATTGACACGTTTCAATAGTTACTTATAATATTTGAGAAGTTGATTAATTAAGACTAATTATGTAATTAGGCGGAATGCAAAAATAATCTCAGTATCTCCATGCGACGGCAAACAACATTACCTCGGTTCTGCCCAGCTACGTGGCATTTGCATATTTGAAATATTGGTGAATGAAAGTTTTGACACCCTGTATATATATACCACTATATCGTCACTGAATTTTTTGGGGGTATGGGTAGGACCTTGCTGTTCGGGATAGTCTCCCATGGTGGTGGGGCTGGCTAGATATCAGGCGGATGTCGAGTCTCATACCACCGTCTTCGCAGGATGGCGTACCTTGGGTAGACGTTGTTAGTCGATAATGCTGCGCTTCCGTGGGCGCATTAGCTTTTTTTTTTTTTTTTTCTATCGTGTTGTGTGTGCAGCCGCTTGTAAACCAGAGTTCTTGGCATATGTTAGCAGGCCCGTAGCCAGAGAGGGGGGGGGGGGGGGGGTGTCTAGCCCCCCCCCCCCTCGAAATTTTGATCTTTCCGTGCTTTACCGAAAATAATTACTGAAAAATAGGTGCTTTCCTCAAATAGTTAAGGCATTCGGCAAGTTCCCTCCCCCCCCCCCCCCCAAAAAAAAAAAAAAAAAATCCTGGCTACGGGCCTGTATGGTCGTACTGCACATCTTTGTCACCTGCGAACCGTGCCGGCATACATAATTCTGGAGTAAACGGTGGCCTCCATGATTTTGGCTCGTTAGTATTCCTTAAAGCCACAGCTGTGTTCAGTAATCATGTTCATCACGTGTACTACCTGTATTATTTGCTGCGTGATGCGCTTCACCCACTTTGCACTGCCACCCGTCTTGTTGCCAGTAGAAACCAAGAAGTTTGGCGACACGTCTTCGTGGGGGTGGGGGAAGTGGGGGGGGGGGGGGATTTTCATGGCCAGATTAAAAGCACCGGATAGAGGATCGCACCCTGAGGTATAGTATAGGCGCCGCTCACTGTCTACGTTTCGAGGCAAAGCAGCTGCTGGTCTGTATCGGCGGCGCCAAGATGCATCCAAGTTTGACATCCACAGGGGCACTGAAAACGGAACAACACTGGGTTGTCGGGACAGTGGGACCATACAGAAAACAAAGAGACTATAGTAATAGTTGGAGTGGTTAGTACAGCTACAGGATTGCCATGATATACTCCGTATGTACTGCGATCAGCGAATGAAACTCGATACTCGCGGACCGCATGGCGGCCGGCCGGCGCTACCGCGGTGATCGCTGGGTGATCGCTGAGGGGCCGAATGCACGTTACAATGCATTATACAAACGCTCTCTCTTTCATGTGATTCATGTGATAAAAATGCATCAGCTCGGTGCCCCCAGCGCCCATCGGTGGCGCAAAAAGTGCCAAGCAGCCACGCGCTTCTAGTAACGCGTTTCAATTGCTGATGCACATGATGAGGGATGAAAGAGAATAAAATCGGGTTGGGTGTCCCGCCTAATTATGAACGTCCCGTCGCCCATCTTGCATGTCATGCGAATAAGCCTCTACAGTAGGGTAGCAGCAATTTTGCAAAAGTTGTCTCCCTGGTGCCGTCTTCCTGGTGAAGGTGATCGGGCTGCAGCCTGCAATAGACCTGAAATTAATTCGAGGAGATATCAATTGGGTTTTCTTTTTTCATATGATTTGTGGTAGACATGAGTGAGAGAAAGATAAAAGTTATAAAACATATTACTTTCCTTCTTCTTCTCACTCGGGTGAAACTAGTTTGCGGGTTCCGTGGTATAGTTGTCGTTTTATGGCCGCTGCCATCTAGAAGACGCTGGGCTGTTGACCACAATAATTTCTTACTATCAAACACGTGGGCCAAACGGCTCCGTATACGATCGCTTATATGTTAGCAGATAGACCTCGAACAGATAGCTCATTGCCATCGCAGTCACGCCTCTGCCGTGATAACACGCCAACACGGTGTCGCCTCTTCGATTCTGGTGAGACAGAAATTAGAAGGTGTAGGTTGACTCCACAAGGAGCCGGCTACTACAAAGCTTTTATCACTGCTTCAGCACAGAGGTTAAAAAAAAGGAACCATAATACGATACAAAAGAAAAAAAATAGGGGCAGCTTCACACTAGTGGTGCGAAGAGTGGGCAAACAGCTAAGCTGGAGACCCTACCTACCTAGCTTTATCTCGGTTCGGGCAAGTTTTTGCGAGGTTATGATTCGAGTCTCGACCACGTTTTGCACAAGATCACCCCGGAATCATCGACAGCCCAAGGAGCAACGAAACCTCGGTCATTAACGTATCTGGACGCTTCTGGACACTCAAACGCGTTTGCTCGGTTTCGCGGGCTCGTAACTCCGGATCTTCTGCGAATCGCCAACGTTTCGCCGCCGCTTCGGCTGCGCGACACTCGGGATCGGACCGAAGTCGTCTCATTCGCTCTCGAGTAACGGTGCGGCGGCTTTCGCGCCGCGCTTCCTCTTCTTTGGGAGTGACGCTCATCTTCGCGGCGATGTGCTCGGCGCGGAGACGGCGGGGCTCTTGTGTCGCCGCGGCGGCGACGCGGAGCTATTGGGGGCGAGGACGTCGCCATCTGTCAGAAACGCCTCGCTTGCGTAGTATGAGGGATAACGCAACGCTCTCCTCATAAGTTTGGCTGTCCGCTCAATAAAAACACCACGCGGCGGCCCTCCTGGCCATTTCTGTAAGTACTCTCCAAACGAGGGAAGTTTCTTACTAATAATAATCTTGAGCAAACAGAAAGCGCAGAATAGTTTACAGGCGCTATCTCTTTACCAAATACGTACGGTGAACGCCCATTGCGCGCGGTCGCCGCGATAGAGTCCCCCGAACTATATCTTCATGCGTGAAAGGTAGGCAATCGCTATGCGAAATAGGTTCTTAGAGTGTGCTGTCTCTATAACCAAATGGAGCATAACAGAATGAAGCCTGAACGCAGCGATCGCACGGGTTCGCAGCAACCGACTGCACGTCTGCATGCATGTCCACGCAGAATGTTTCGCTTTCACTGCGAGCGCGTTTTCGCACCGTGCCGTGAGCTTTAGGCCGCAACATATGAACATTTCACAGTACACAAGCAACCATTGTTGCGTGGACGCTATCAGAGCTGTTCAAAAATAATTTCGTTATAACTAGGGACTTCGACGCTCTATGGTGACTCGTGATCTGCCATCGCGACGACTGAATCATTTTTTTCTTCTAAATTCTCGGACGTTTCAATATCGTTATTTCTCAAGTTGCGTCTCACTGTATGTTTATCGGTCTTCTGCGCTCCGCTTCGCAACACACCAACGCTGCGCTCCGCAACACCCCAACGACCGCCGCTTCGCGCCGGCGCCCGGCACCGCGGCTTCCGCTGTGGCACCGGGGCACAACCGACCGCACCACCAAAAAGAGAGAAAAAAAAAGAAAATGGTGATACGTCATCGAGGCGAGGTCCCGCCCCCGCACGGATTTGTTGTGAAAACAGTCGCACCCAACTAGAAGTAGCGCCAACGTCCGTATGTTCGCGGCAAAAGCGCGCTCCTTCAATTAATGCCGCCACTGTGGCGCTGCGGTCAGCATTGCGATAGGGTGCCTCGATGTCCTCCTCGCCCGCCGCTCCGTACAGGGTGGAGACAACTGCGTCGTCTGCTACGGCGTCCGCCATGTTCTTGCCCGCTGCGAGCGGCGCGTTGTAGGCGCGCGTGTGATGAGCGGTTTGACGGAAGCAATGCGCTGTTTTTGTCGACGACAGCACTTCAAACAGGCACTAACGCGTCATGACAGTAAAGTAGCAATATATTTTATGGCATCCGATTTAACGGAACAGCTAAATAATCTTCGTCACGTTATTTGAAGGGACACTTACGAGAAACCGGAAGTTGAGCTGTATACTGGTGGATTGCAGTCCCGTTACGATTACAGTCGTGTCATTCTTACTGCGAACAGAGCTTTAATAAGCGAGTAAACAGCAAAAAACTGAAGGATCCTACAATACCGAATCAGGGACGACAGAAATTGAGGAAGAGATATTTGGACTTCGATTACGAATTTCTCCACTAATAAGACATCGTTTTGCACCGAACAAAAACTGTGCGCATTCCGTAAGACCCCTCTTTTATTCCAGCTGAACTTCCAGTTTCTGTTTAGTGGCGCTTTAATGCTGTCGTCTGGAAATACCCTCGTAAAACGCGTTGCAACCGCTCATCAGCGTGGCATGTTTTGTTTACGAGCTGTAAATACAGAAATTAGGTTGCGCGGCAATCACTGACTTTGTTTCAGAGTGGGAAATAATGCTTTTAACACAAGCGTTCGTAGAGAAATGCAAAAATTGCTACGTTGCCAGCATTGCTGTTCTTCGGGCAGTTACGCGGTGAACCTGTGTTGCTGTGTTGTTGTTGTGTTGCGGCCGGACAGCAATTTCACAAGTGCACTCCGCTGGCATCTACCCCACATAACAACAGGCTATGCCCTTCCATATCACCCCGTCCAACCACCGTGGGTGATGGTTCAACCTTCGGTATGCGTGAACGTCCCCGGCATACTAAAGAAATCATTAGTTCCCGTTAGCGGACTACAACAACTTGCTCTGGCATACATCTGGTCAGAATACCAGACCTATGTTCATGTTTACACAGACGGGTCCGCGTCACCAAATGCATCGACAGCACCTGTGGTGATACCAGCCCAGCAGATGACTCGAGGCTTCATTCTAGATCACAATTGAACATCAACCGCTGCAGAACTTGTGGCTATTCGGGAAGTGATTCGCCACATCTGTGGGGAAAGACCTCAAGAATGGTGCATTTCACGGACTCAAAACCCGCGCTGCAAATTTTGGGATGCTACCTGCGCCACACCGCATATCAAGTTCTGGCACTACAGATTACCGAGCTACTTTCATGCGCTCAAGAAAAACACCACCGAATAGTGTTCCAATGGATCCCGGGACACTGTGGGCTCAATGATAATGAGATGGCCGATGCTGAAGCAAAGCGCGCCCTCAGCAATGGCCTACGAACTGTAGTGCCGTTCTCTAGACCAGACATCACATGCCTCCTGTCAAAATTAGTGAGTGCGACGACACAGCCAGACGCTCGTCACGTCCGCCTTAAAATGCTGGATCCCGATATGCAATTTCCTGTTCTGCGTGGAATTCTACGCCCTCATACATGCTTAATACAGACTGCGATTAGGCGTCGCTTTCACGCGCAAATACTTGCACATCATTGGACGGACAGACTCCCCGGACTGTTCAATGTGTGGTTTTATAGAGACTATAGACCATGTGCTCGTGGTGTGCCCTGAGTATGCGCGCGCAAGACTGACACTGGCAGCTACCTTGAGGCATTTATACAATGGACCACTGTCGGAAGACCTCTTGCTGGGCGCATGGCCATAGACTTGGCAGACGATAGAGACAATGCGTGCTATTTCACGTTTCTTAGGCGACACGGGCCTGGACTCACGATTGTGATAAAATTTATGCAATGTATCCTTTCACCTCGTTCCTCCCATTGTCATCCCCCAATGTGACCCTCTTTCTTTCCCTCTTCCCCTTCCTTTACGTGGAGTAGCAGGCCAGATGTTCCATTTTCCGGCCGATCTCTCTACATTTTCAAATCATTAAACTACTTCTTCTTCTGTGTTGCTTGTCAGCATGTTCTTATGCAGCCCTGGAAATTCGTATTACATAAAAAAATGCCGGTGCTAAAGAAAAGAGGTCAATAAGTGACGAGTAGACACGTGATTTCTGTCATGACTTTTCAGTCGCCATGCAGATTTTTATTATGTCAGCTGTCAGGAGGTGTCAATTGCCACAGGTCTTTCGTAGATCTTAGACCAGGCATTTTGTACCGACGACACCCAGCGCACTCGTCGCAGCGATGTCCTACCACCTGCACCGGGCAGCGTGCGCGGCGGGCATGAACATGGCGGCGGCGGCTAGAACGAACCGGTTCTGGCGGCACCAACGCCGTCAAAGAATGTCTCCACCCTGTACGGAGCGGCGGGCGAGGAGGACATCGAGGCACCCTACATTGCGATGCCTGCCCTCTACGTCTTCCTCCGGCTATCTATGCACGAGCACGTGTGATCGTCGTCTCGGTTCGACGTTGCGCGCGTGCGATTGGTGCGCGCGCCCTCACTTGCGCTTTGAACGTATCGGCGCGGAAACACGCGCCGCGAACTCAAGTAAATGCAGCTTCTCTAACGCGCGGCGAACCGATAAACGCTGCCCGTGACCAGCCCGGCCCACCGCGTTGGGCGATCCGCGAATCGCGCTACCGAGAGCAACGCCACCTAAGCAAGACATGAATCAGCGGGGCGGCGCTCGCCCCCCGTTGGCTTTAGTTGGCGTCACATATCAACTTCGTAGCCACCATACCATAGCCTATGGGTCGGCGCAGCTGGGGCGAAGCGTTGCTAGGCGACGCATGGTGACGTCATCGCCAGGCGGAGGTTTTGCGGCGTACACTCGACGGACCATCCTCGAGCTTAAACAGCTTCGCTAGTTGACAAGGGTATGTGCCATTGCGCTTGGACCCTGTCTGCACAACCTCCAGGATCGGCCCACATTTCGGGAGTACACCACCGGACTACCTCCAGCCTAAACAGCTTTGCTGTTAAAAAAACTACACAAAATTCATCCGTATTGTTAGCCTAAACTGAAACGCGAAGAAGTTGAAAAGGACAGAATACGTTATTGCGTTTCCAGGTTCACCTGCATTTGTAATTATGGACTAATTCATGCTCCGAAACGTACGTTTGGGTTCATATCACGCTTATAAACCATCTACAGAGCGACTGTACATCGCATTCCCGTGTAATTACGCGCCGTAAGCGTTCTTGTCAGTTTATTTCGGTCCGCGTTTCAATTTACGCAGATGGTATACACTCTAATCTTGGTAACCTATAAGTTAACCTATAAACATGAGTAACGAATAAAATAACGGTTACCTCGTCCGCCCTTTAGATGTTTTCATTATATAGCTCATGCTAAGGGTTACAATGACGACACTGAGTGCGACGGGAGCTGTTTATTAGTTACTTTGATCTGCTGCCGGCAAGTAACCTCTATATTGTAACCTATAGAATTCTAAGTAACCTTTAACCGAGGCTTCACGAAGACCTCATATAGGGAGTGGAAGTTCGCAATTTACACATCAGCAAAATGCAGGATAAGTTGCCTGAGTGCACACATGGTAGATCCGCTTGATAAGCACGTGTACGGCTGCTCAGTCGCAAATTTTGCCTGAGGGCAAATTACTTATTGAGTCGGCAGAGCCACATATCGGAAATAGCCCGCGGGAAAATAATGTTCTGCAAGAATAATGGCGATTCTTGACGGAAGTACAATCACCGACAGAACAAATATTATACAATTAGCGCTTTTCACATGCGCTACATGTGTCCTGCAGAAAGCTACCTAGTTGTTCTACCGCATCACCTTCGCTCGCTACACGCGATTTTGTTGCACGCAACATCTTAAATTACTCGATAAGCCGACACATACCACCGTAAGTGTTTTTGTTGATGTTTGTTTTGATCCACACATTCACGGATTGGGGACCGCTTTTGACATTACGTTTAGTTTATTTCGTGACAAAATAATGCTCCTCTGGCACTTCTGGATTGTTCATGAGGCGAGGGAAAAAAAGTATCATTAATATTTTGGTTTATATGGCAGGAACCTGGAATGCCCCTTTGCCGTGCTTTCTACGTGTGAATTTGGTTGGGTCATGAAGCGAACTCAATCGCAGACTGATGTACGAACGTGTTCCCCAGGTATTAAAACCAGCCGGTGTAATGCGTCATGGCGTAGAAAGCGCCCAAAGAACTTAATTAGTGTTGCCCCAACGGAAGATATATTGACTGAGAATTTTAGCAAACAATCTCTGCAGCCGAGGTGCGAAATTGGAGCAAGCAAAATGCAATCATTAATGCGCTTGGCACCTTTCTACAATTATATTTTTACTCAGCAACGGTACGAGTAAACGTCTGCAACACGCCATATTTCGCTATATTGTACAACAACACGGTTGGTCCAACGCGCCAATCCATTCCAGCGCGGAAACCCAGCACGGAAAATCTGCACACAACCGCTCCGCTGTCGTGGAGCCATATAGACAGATGAAAGACACAATTGTCTGAAGTTTTACCACCGCTGATGGCAACAAAGAATGATTGTGTTCAATGCGTCAACATTCCACAAATTGTCCAATTGTCACAATTTCGACAATTGTCCACAAATTTGGTTTTTGTTTTACTCTAGACAAACTTGTTTTTGTTTGAATATGCGCAGCCGGAGCTAAATGTCCGAATCGTGCTTCCGCGCAGAAGCAGCGGGGATGTTTTTAACTCCGCGTCTTCTTATATAACTGCAGCATTGCATGATGGGACGGAGTTGCAAAGATGGCGTCATGAGCGGTAGATTTGTGTGTGTTTTGTGGCTGATTTAGCGCCAATTTGGTACCATTCGCTTTACGCGCCGTGTCCGATCATGACAGTGACGAACCGGGACTTGTTTGGAAGAGGGAGGCCGCTGCAAGGATTAATTTTGCGACTGTGAGCGCTACACCGTCCCCAGTTCGGCAAACAGTCGACGCGATTACTGCGACCACTGCCCCGGATCGCATGGAAGAATAGTCGAACTTGGTAAGTGTTTTTGCATTGTGCTGGTTTGTCTGTCTTCAGTATATATGGGCTTTTGTATTTTGTTTGTTCTTTCCGCGATGCTCCCCGTCGCTTGAATGAATGGGTGGACGCTTGTCGGCGTAGTATAACTGCTGGTATTGGTGCGTGAGTGCAGTATACCACGTGCACTCTATAGTGGGAAAGTGTTCAATGTCCTGCGGTCCCGGGAGGGTGACCACCACTGTCCTCATGTCTTTGTAGCAAAGAGACCTTTAGATGACCATGATGCACACTGACAATATATTCGACTACGGCTGCAGCTTGTCTTTCACTAAGGGAGAGGCAAGTGGACAAAATAAAGCAAAGGGGTGAGAAGCGATTGACACGGAAACGCGTCGGTGTATCCGCCACACTCGGAAAAGAAGCTTCGTTTGCGTTTGCGCTCGCGCGGCGTGCACGCGCTGCTGCTGATCACTACTTGTGGCGTTCGCTTTTAATGCGCAAGCATTCTTAGGCTACTTCCCCAGCAAATCTGTCCGTAATTTAACGCCTTTCCCATAGGAATACATATGGCTCCGTAGGAAATACACAGGACACATAGGACACATATAGTGGTATATAGTGAATAACGACTCGAGAGCACAAGTTACAAAGTGTCGGGGCTCGAACCCTCGACCTTCCAAGTACGTGGGGTGTCGAACCCTCGTCCTCCGAAGTATATAGGGACTCGAACCACGAATCTACCAAGCATGTATAGGGTGTCGAACCCTGGGGCGGTATTCTGTAAGAGTCTACCTAGTGGACTGTCCATTTCGGCGACCGTTGATTCGCTGCTAGCTTGACGTGCAGGAAGGTGCCAGAAGGTGGATCTCCTTCCTGCACGTCAAGCAACAGCGAATCAACGGTGGCCGAAATGGACAGTCCACTAGGTAGACTCTTACAGAATACCGCCCCTGGACCTCCGAAGTATATAGGGACTGGAACAAATCAGTCAACTGGCAGGCATGACAATATCGGCCTAATTCGAGATGCATAATATCTTGAGACGGGACATTGTAAGTTTTCAAGGTTGCCTATAAAAATAGAGTGCAATCAAAAAGAAAAAAAAAGATCCTATAAGTAGCTGCAGTAACCCCTAAATTTAACAAGTATTTTAGAGGTTACATTTGCTTTTAGAATATAGAAGGTTACGGCGTAACCTCCAAATTTTCAACTTTTTCGAGGGTAACAATGTACCATATATTTTGTATTAGTCACAGTGTACCTTATATTAGTTACAATGTACCTTATAAATGTGAATTTGTGCACCTGTACTAAAGGTTACCCAGCTAAGGGCGTGTACCGCCCGATAGATACTGTACATGATGCACATTATGAAAGTATATTTCAAATGCAACGTACACTTCTCCGTTGTGAACACTGAGCGCTGTGTACAATACTATCAAGGGGTGTGCTGCGTGCCCAACATAATTTTGAACGGACGTGAGAAAACACCACCGGGTGACAATCCAACGAAAACTCTACCTGGGCTCACCTATACCATAGGGAAAACGTGCCCACCACGGTGGAATGGCAAGGACGAGGACCAGGATACGCCAGCGAATCTAAAAGCGGTTCGTCGAGGCGCCCTCCGCGCTGTCCGCTTCTGGGTGCAGCCACCGTCGAGCAACTGCCGGGAAACGAGGGAAGCACAAGACGCTGTTCCGATGCCGCGTTCCGCGACGCAAGACCTTCCTGGAGGGACTCACGCTTTCGACAGTGGCCTCCGCAAGGCGCTCCAGCGTTAGACTGAAACCCTCATTGTCCCTGCCTTTCGCCTACCTTTTTTTTTTTTTTTTCTATGAAATTTATGTATGTCACCAGCGTCGGTGCATACACATATTTGTTTTTATTTTACGAAAATTTGGCGTACGTTTGCGCTGCATGCTTATCGAAAAACAGTTTTTTTCTGTTATTGTATTACTCGTGCGAAAGATTTTCTGTTTTCATATAAGCGGAAGTTAGAAAAAGCGTGCTGCATGAAATTAGCACGATGATCGACACGAAGTATGCCGGTTGTTACAGCGAGCCGGTTCCTTACAGCGATTGTTTACATAAATATTTTTCTGATCTGTCAGCAAGCTCAGCAGTATGTCTAGCTAAGGTGATGTTCCATGAATCCTCACTTTCCTCTTCTTTTTTTTTTTCCTTTTTCTTTCAACATGAGGTTGCTGCAAGTGATAACCAGCGTATATATGTAGCAGGTTGATGGTGCCGTCGTGAGATACGTGCAGCCATCGAACGTATAGCGTACTTACACTGCAAAAATTAACGTGAAAAAAACTAAGAAAAAAAAGCAAACATTTCACTTTTTACTTCAGACAATTTCTTTCAATGGCGGAAACAGATTATTTCATTTCGAAAAATTACCTTTTCTATTGTGGTCAGAGACAGAATTTTTCTTGGTTTTATCAGAATTGGTCCACATACGGTAAAGAGAAAAATTTGTCATCAACACTGAGCGAAATTTTATTTATTTATTTATTTATTTATTTATTTATTATTCATTCATTCATTCATTCATTCATTCATTCATTCATTCATTCATTCATTCATTCATTCATTCATTCATTCATTCATTCATTCATTCATTCATTCATTCATTCATTCATGATACCTCAAAGGTCCCAGAACGGGACATTACATGAGGGGTGGGCACGTAGAAAAATGGCGGGACAGGTTAGGTGGCGTGATTTGAAAGATGGTCTTCAATAGCAGCTTTGAAACGGGAAATGTTCGTCTCTTCGTTCGTTTCGTTTGTTCGTCTCTATGCTATCGTCAGTTAAAATTTGTGTGCAGCTTCACCAGCCACGCAAGTATAGGCAGATAGATCTCGTATGCACGAGCCAATTGGTCATAAGTTTCTGAATTTGACACACCTGCAATCAGGGCGAGTGATGTTCAGAGCATGGCTATATAAACTCGTAGAGTGGCTAATTAGATGTGTCGCGTAGTGTCGGCTGTCTTGGCGCAACATGTCTTGTCAGTATGCAGCGTGTTATTCTGTACATGTATGATCTGCTACAACCGAATGCCAGCATTTGACTCTTTCGTGCGACATGATATGTGCAGTATGAGGCCAATAAAGGTTACTTTCTTAATGGAATAGACTAGTTATATAACATTTCTTTTTCTGTACAATTACGGAAAATCAATAAACGGGTTACTTTGGTGAAATTACAGAAAAACCAGCTAACAGAAAACAGAACAGAACAAAAAAAATATATGTTACAGAAATGCCCATACCTCTTTCTTTTTTTCCCCCACAAAGCTTTTAACAGTGTAGCACTCACAGCCATGAATGACTCGGCGACCTTTCTTAAAATGCTGCGTTAAGTGGAGGACTTACATGAATGGGCTCACTCAGCAATGTCCGAAACAGACGAATAGTTTATAACTGTAATGAGTATGGTGTGTACGAATAATCAAAATTCCTAATACGAATCGAATAGTCTTTCCTATTCGGTTCGATAATTCACTATTAGAAATTGTCGAATATTCGAATCTGCTCGAATACTATGGGCGATAGCAACAGTTGCTGCAGCCTACAGGGAGAGAGACTGATGCTGAATACTCTCGCGAATGATTCTGCTGCAGAACCGCGGTTGTTTTGCAGTTCCCCAGCGTACGCATGGAAGAGATGACTTCGGCACGATCGTTTCTGGTCGTTAATAAGCGTGTCTCGCCTTGTAGCGGCCTAGGAATTTGGGAGAGGGAGATATTCGTTATAGAGTGCTGGAGATATTTGCCTGGCCGTAAGCCTGGCGTGTTGCCCCAGATGAGATTGACTC